>NC_077241.1:13697745-13997745 GCF_947179165.1 Solanum dulcamara
ACTAAGTTAAATCTTATTTTATCTCAAATACTTCCTCATTTACTTTCCGTTGAGTTTTAGGCTGACTTGTCTCGATGGATTGAGATGAGTGCCATCACACCCGGATTCGGGGCGTGACAGGACATGACTGTTATTTATATTTCTATTGTTTTGAGTTTCTTCTTTTGTTAGGATGATCTAGGAGTTGTCCTAAGCCTCCATCAAAGACTAGATTAGAGGCATGTTTAGACGGCTTATGATGTAGTCTGAATTGGACATATTTTGAGTTGTTATCCCTTATACCCATTCCCCTATGTTAATTTCTTTCGCTTATAGTGTCATGTTTCTTTACATTATGTATGCGATGTATGCTAAGATGGCTTATGGTTGGGGTCCCTCGCATCCCAATTATCGTGTCGCAGCTTGGCCCTAGATCGGGTAGTGACAGTTGTCCTAACCTAAACTAGGCTCGATGATTATGAGAACAATGGAGAAAAAGAGACTGAGCAATGGACCACAAGGGAGGTCTACGATTCGTAGACTATTCTACGAGTCGTAGGAATGGCTCGTAGACCTCCCCAATACTTAGTAAAATTCTTGGACACTTAAGAGTTACCTATGATTGACTTTATGGGTCGTAAAGGTTTCTACGCATTGTGGGAATGACTTGTAGAAACACCTAATACTCAGCCAAATTCCATAGCTCAAACGTGACTTCTACGGGTCAATTCGACTACTCATCAAAGAGTCTACGAGTCATAAGAATGACTAGTATGAAAAGTTTAAAGACTTAGTTTCTCAGTAGATTCAAAAACCTGCAAGACAAGTAAAGTCTACGACTTGTCGATTCTTTGATGACTCATAGACACGAGTCACAGACCATAATATTTTCTATCCCAATTCAATGACTGAATATGAAGACCCATAGACATTTTTACGAGTCGTAATGATGACTCGTAGGCGATAAACTTTAGGATTTTAATGAGGGTAAATTAGTCTTTTCCCACCCATCTTAGAATAAAATGCTAAAACTTTAGGGCTAAATTAGAGTGCCTTAACAGTACCCTGAATGTATAATACTCTCATTAACACATAGACAAATTGATAGAGAGGATTGGAAAAGAGGAGAAAGGCTAGGGTTCAAGCTCTTCGAGTGAGGTTTTTGAATCTTCGATTGTTCTTCATTCCAGGTATGTAAGGCTACCCATAACATGGATTGATTTTATCCATGTGCCCTACATCTAAATTTCTTGTTGATGAGTTTGAGTTGAGGTTTAACCTATGTCACGCCCCGGGAGGGTACCCTAGACGTAACCGGCACCCGAAGGCCATCTCTGACCTCCGAGCGAACCACTTGGTACAATCACTCATTCATTCAAGCACATTCTATTAGCAGAAAACTCAATTTAAGAAATACTTCTCATATCATAAGGGCCGAAGGCCAAACATTTACAATTAAGACGATAATCAAAATAGGAATCCTCAAGATGACCGCTCGACCTCCTCACATCTCAGTCTATGAAGCCTCTATTCAAGTCTAAAAGGTGCCAATGACAAGCCCATGGCTACCGACAATCTAAATAAAGAAAAGACAATCAAAAACTGTACAGGAAGGCCCAATATCCTCCGGGAACTAGGAGGACTCACCGACCGGCTGAAAGTGTAAGTGGATCTTCAACGGAGCGCCGGTTGATGATCTCTAGTACCTGTCTCAGCATCATGAAATGATACAGGCCAAATGGCGTCAGTACATGGAATGTACGAGTATGTAAAATGGCCGAATACAACGAACATCAAGGAAGAATAAATCAACCAACTCGGGAGCTCAACTCAAAATGAATGACAACTCAATCAAATATCCTAAGTCTAAACAAGAGTATGATTTAGACTGGACCAATCATATACGATTCAACTCAATCTGACTCAGAGTGCTATCAAAACTTACTTGGGAGTTTCTCTTAACCGACAACCAACACTTATGAGCCAGTGAAGGTACAACGAAACGACGTCGTTGCCACGCCTATTCATACCTTGACAGGGCATGAACGACGAACACTCATGGATCCAATCCAACCAGGTCCTATAATGTCAGGACAAAAACTCTCGGGGAAGCATCCGACTTTAACGGTTCAATCCCCCCTACGTTTGGCAACACAGGTATTGGGTTCGAGTATGGACTATACTCTTGCCCAATTCGGTGCTCGATACTCCTCCCAAGACTCAATGCTCATAAAACTCCATCAACTCAACTTAATCAACTCATATCAACAAGTCTCATTACAACCTTGTCGACTCATCAACTCTATCACAATCAAATATCAATCTCAATGCTCAATCTCAATCATATCTTCAAGGAAGCTTTAAATGCACATATATAACATCATCTAGATATAAAATCAATCATTACCTCCATCCATTTGAGAAAAATCTTTATGACTCATCACATCTTTAAGACTTCAAATCGATATTCTTATAATAGGCAACATGCTTAAGAAGATAGTATACTCTATCAACTCTACATAATTAATAAGACCAACAAACATATTTATCAACTCATTTCTTCATCATCTCATACTCATATAAGGGCTCGTTTTAGGAACCTCTTAGCTCAACAACATTAACACATCAATAATTAAATAAGATGGGAACAATACTCATTCAAACATGTACCATACCAAGAAACTCCATTTTCATGGATATCTAACCTCAAAACAAGAATAGGGCACATGGGTGGACTCAACCCATGTTTTGGTTAGCCTTACATACCTTAGTGAAGACTTGAAGAAAACCTTGAGGTTGGGTCTTTAATGGAGGACTCTAATCTTGAAGCTTCTTGGACTCCTTTGTTGGAAATGGAGAAGAAGAGTAGAGAGAAGGGAGAGGAGCTCTTAGGGCTTTTTAGAGAGAGAGTGAGGGCTGCCAAATAAGTTCCCAAAAGGCCAAGGGCTACATATATATAATTGGGTAAGTTCCCAAATTGCCCCTCCTCAAAATGTTCTGAAAATAGGCTAAAACGCCCTTGGCGCGATAGTGGCGCGTCGCGCCCTTACAGCGCCAAGGCCGATTACGCCTAAAACCTGCACAACTTTTAGTGGCGCATCGCGCTAGGGACCAAACTACTGAGGCATGTTCCTGGCGCGATAGTGGCGCGTCGCGCCCTTACGGCGCCAGGCCTATTGTTCCAAATTCTGGGAATTTGGCCCCAAAAACCCTGCACACTTTTAGTGGCGCGTCGCGCCAGGGACCAAACTACTGGGGCATGTTCCTGGCGTGATAGTGGCGCGTCGCTCCCTTATGGCGCCAGGGCTATTTCCCCAGCAGTGGTAACCCAGGCCAAAATGAAATCCCTGTCGTGCTAGTTCGTCTTCGGATCGTCATATCTTTTGGCCCCGAACTCCAAAATCTACGTTCTTGGTGGCGTTGGAAAGAAGACTCGACAACCTTTAATTTGATAGGTCATGGGCCACCCGGATTGACGTCTTTCAAACGATAGGGTCATTGAAAGTCGACCCTTACGTGAACTCATCCTAAACTTAGCCACGACGGATCTTTTGGACTTAGCTCGGTCCTAGGGGTCCTCAATGACCCCACATCACCTCCAACGCTCTTAAACTCCTCAGGGACTCATCTTAACTCAAGCACGTACTTCGAAATAAATACGATGGGCCCCACACGTGTACAAAGAAGGCCCGAATCTTAGGAAAACTTTTGAGGGGTGTTATATTATCTCCCCCTTGGGATCATTCGTCCTCGAATGACGAGCAACCAAGAATAGACTCGGGGTACAAATCACAATCAAAATTCAGTCATTCAATCAATCAAATTCTCAATCAAATATCAAACAAAACTCAAAAAGGTACGAATGAATTCGAGTCAAGGAAGTAGTCATTACCTTCAATGCTCTCCTCTGTAGGCATGAATAGATGTGGGTATTTAGACTTCATGGCTTCCTCCGCTTCCCACGTGGCTTCCTCAACAAATCTATTCCTCCACAGGACTTTGACTGAGGCGACCTCCTTGTTCCTCAATTTGCGGATTTGACGATCAAGGATTTGGATTGGGACCTCCTTATAGGATAAGCTATCCTTAATTCCAACGCTTTCAATAGGGACTACCAACGAGGGATCGCCCAAGCACTTTTTCAACAGTGAAATGTGGAACACCGGATGAATAGAAGCTAGTTCTGAGGGTAGGTCCAGCTCTTAAGCAACACTCCCGATCTGCCTCAAAATTTGGTATGGGCCAATGTATCGAGGATTAAGTTTCCCCTTCTTTCCAAACCTCATGACCCCCTTCATGGGTGACACTTTCAAATACACCCAATCATCCACCTCAAACTCTAAGTCTCTCCTCCTCACATCGGTGTACGATTTTTGGCGACTTTGGGCTGTCTTTAGCCTCTCTCGGATAACTCGTACCTTCTCCATGGCTTGATGGACGAGGTCAGGCCCAATCAACTCGGCTTTACCAACTTCAAACCACCCAATGGGTGATCTACACCTCCTCCCATACAAGGCTTCATAAGGAGCCATTTGAATGCTTGCATGGTAGCTATTGTTATACGCAAACTCTATGAGAGGCAAGTGATCATCCCAATTTCCCTTGAAGTCAAGCACACACGCCCTCAACATATCCTCTAATGTTTGAATTGTGCGCTCTGCTTGGCCGTCTGTCTGGGGGTGGAAGGCTGTACTCAAGTGCACCCTCGAACCTAATCCCTTCGGAAAGGATTTTCAAAATTGGGAAGTGAATTGGGCTCCTCTGTCTGAGATGATAGACAAAGGAACCCCATGCAATCTAACGATCTCCTATATGTACAACATCGCATAATCTTCTGCGGTGTCGGTAGTCTTAACCGCCAAGAAGTGAGCTAATTTTGTCATTCTATCCACAATTACCCAAATAGAATCATGTTGCTTTCGGGACTTCGGTAAACCTGTAATAAAGTCCATGTTGATCATCTCCCACTTCCATTCTGGAATTTCTATGTTTTGGGCTAGACCACATGGTCTCTGATGCTCAACCTTCACTTGTTGACAATTCGAGCATTTGGAAACGAATTTCGCAATATACTTCTTCATCCCGCTCCACCAGTAGATCTCCCTCAAGTCATGGTACATTTTCGTGGAACCCGGATGAATAGAGTATCTAGAACTATGCGCTTCGGCCATAATCCTCTCTCGAACATCATCAACATCCGGCACGCACAATTTATTTTGGTACCGTAACACACCATCTCCCCCTTGGGTAAAAATCATTACCTCTTGTTTGTGAACTCCTCCCTTCAATTGGAGAAGGACGGGATCTTGGTCTTGCTTCTCCTTCACCTCTGCCACAAGTGAGGATGTAGACCCATCCTGAATGGTAACTCCGCCTTCATTATTCTCTTCTAGATGAACTCCCAATCGGGCTAATCTGTGTACCTCCTTCGCCAATTCCCTCCTTCCTTCCTCCACGTGGCTAGTGCTACCCATGGAAAACCTGCTAAGAGCATCAGCAACAACATTAGCTTTACCTGGATGGTAGAGGATGCTCATATCATAGTCCTTGAGTAGCTCAAGCCATCTCCTTTGCCTAAGGTTGAGTTCCTTCTAGCTAAAGACGTATTGCAAGCTCTTGTGATCGGTGAATACATCGATATGCACTCCATACAGGTAGTGGCACCAGATTTTAAGTGCAAACACCACAGCTTCCAGCTCAAGGTCATGAGTTGGGTAATTCCTCTCATGAAGCTTAAGCTGTCTTGAAGCATAGGCTATCACCTTCTCCCTTTACATCAACACACAACCCAAACCAATTCTGGAGGCATCACAATAAATCAAAAAACCTTCTGTTCCATCGAGCAAGGTTAGAACAGGAGCAGTGGTTAGCTTGGTCTTCAATTTCTGGAAACTCTCCTCACAAGCATCAGACTATTGGAACTTAGCCTTCTTTTGGGTCAGCCTAGTCAATGGTGATGATATGGATGAGAATCCCTCTACAAACCTTCGATAGTACCCGGCCAAACCCAGAAAGCTCCTTATCTCTGTTGGGGATGTGGGTCTAGGCCAATTCTTCACAGCTTCAATTTTTTGAGCATCAACCTGAATACCATTTCTAGATACAATGTGGCCTAAGAAGGCCACTGATGCAAGACAAAATTCACATTTAGAGAACTTTGCATACAATACCTGGTCCCTCAAAGTTTGTAGAACGACTCTAAGATGATAGGCGTGCTCCTCTTCATTCTTGGAGTAAACCAGAATATCATTTATGAATACAATCACAAACATATCAAGGTATGGTTTGAATACTCGGTTTATGAGATCCATAAAAGTGGCGGGAGCATTAGTCAACCCAAAAGACATGACCAAGAATTCAAAGTGGCCATAACGAGTCCGGAAAGCAGTCTTCGGAACATCGCATTCTCTCACCTTCAACTGGTGGTAGCCGAATCTCAAGTCTATCTTTGAGAAACAAGTGGCACCTTAAAGTTGGTCGAATAAGTCATCTATTCTGGGGAGAGGGTATTTGTTCTTCACAGTGACTTTATTCAACTGCCTGTAATCGATACACATTCTAAGGGACCCATCCTTCTTCTGCACAAATAGGACCGGAGCACCCCATGGCGAGACACTCGGCCTAATGAATCCCTTATTTAACAAGTCCTTCAGCTGCTCCTTCAACTCCTTCAACTCGGCCGGAGCCATTCTATATGGGGGAATTAAGATAGGCTGGGCATCAGGAAGAACATCAATCCCGAAGTCGATCTCCCTATCAGGAGGGACTCCAGGCAGATCTTCAGGAAAGACATCCGGAAACTCATTGACAATCGGAACCGACTCAAGGGATGGAGACTCAATGCTGTCATCTTTCACTCGGGCAAGGTGATAGATACACCCTTTTGAGATTAGCTTCCTGGCCCTAAGGCATGAAATAAACTTACCCTTAGGCGCAATAGGACTACCCCTCCATTCTATCACAGCCTCATTCGGGAATTTAAATATGACAATTTGAGTTCTACAATCAATAGAGGCATAGCAGACATAAAGCCAGTCCATACCAAGGATCACGTCAAAATCAACCATGTCTAACTCAACCAAGTCAGCCAAGGTGTCCCTGTGATGAATTGACACAGTGCAATCTCTATAGACTCTCTCAGCTAAGATAGAATCACCGACAGGAGTGGCCACACAAAAGGGCTCAAGAAGACGTTCAGAGATTTTATTGAACTTACTAGCCATATAGGGAGTTACAAAAGATAAGGTGGCACCTGGATCCATCAATACATAACAATCAAAGGAAGAGACTCGAATCATACCCGTTACGACGTTTGGAGAGTTCTCCTGATCTTGGTGACTACCCATGGCATATAGGCGGTTTGTACCTCCACTCGTAGCTGGAGTAGTGCCCCTCGGATTTCCTCTAGCTGGTGGTGCGATGGCAGAGGACTGGGCCCTGTTCCCCCATGTTGGACACTCCCTCAGAAGATGGCCTATTGGCCGCATTTATAGCAACCAACCCTTCCTGCTCTGCATTCTCCCAAGTGGAGCCTACCACACTTGCCGCATGGTGGCTTTCCCTTCGAACCCTGACTTACACTGGCCGGGGATTGAGAAACCTGGGGTCTGAAATTCTGGCGACTTTGTCCCTGCCGATCATACCTGTCCTGCGGCATTGGTGCGCTGGCGGTAGATGAGGCATAGGTGGAAGGCCTCTTCTGGAAGAAGGACCTGTTGCCCTTGCTTTGCCTCTGCTCATTCTCATGCCCAGATGACCTTGGCTTTTTTGTTCAGGTGCTCTTCTCTGTCTTTCCTCTTCTCCTCCTCTACCTGTTGAGCATACACCATTAATCTGGAAAGGTCCATATCCGAGATCAACAATGCTGCCTTGTATTCCTTCTTCACATGCCTCCCTAATCCGGAGACGAACTTCCTCATCTTCGATCTCACATCAGGAATCATTTCTGGAGCATACCTGGAAAGCTGGATGAACCTTAGGCCATACTCCTTAACCGACATACCTTCCTGCTTCAGATTAACAAATTCCTCCACCTTCGCTTCCCTCAATTCTCGGGGAAAGAAGTGATCAAGAAAAGCCCCCTCGAATTCATCCTATCTAGCAGGTTCAGCATCTTCACCCCTACTCTGCTCCCATTGGTTATACCAAATATTTGCCACATCTTTGAGTTGATAAGACACCAACTCGACCCCCTCGATTTCTATAGCGTGCATGGCTTTTAGAATCTTCCACATTTCATCAATGAAATTCAGGGGATCTTCATCAACCTTAGAACCCGTAAATGCCGGTGGGTTCATCCTCAGAAAGTCACTAATTCTAGTGGCAGCAGATGGCTCCTAGGAACTAAAGCTGAGAGTCGGCGAACTTTGATTGCCGCTTCGGGCGGCTATTAGTTGAGTGAGCATGGCAATTGCCCCTCGAAATTCAGCTTCTGATGTGGGTGCAGGTGGTGTAGATGGCACTTGAGGTGCCTCCGCATATCTCGTGGGTCGGCCTCTAGCCCTTGCTGGGCGTGCCTCTGACTGTGGCATCCTTGTATTATCAACATTCCTCTGGCTAGCGGTACATTTAGGAGGCATTATCTGTAATGTATGAACGCACGAATTAGAAAGGAAGTTTCATGGAGTTCAACTCCATCGCACGAATTCAGAGTATGAAAGAAGTGAAACAATTCCTAATGCCCTATAGCCTCCTGCTCATAAGTGTGGTGCATAACACACCCATAAGCAAGACTCTACTAGACACGGCTTCATAGACACCCTAGGACACTTGAACTCTGTGCTCTGATACCATGTTTGTCATGCCCCGGGAGGGTACCCTAGACGTAACCGGCACCCGAAGGCCATCTCTGACCTTCGAGCGAACCACTTGGTATAATCACTCATTCATTCAAGCACATTCTATTAGAAGAAAACTCAATTTAAGAAATACTTTTCATATCATAAGGGCCGAAGGCCAAACATTTACAATCAAGACGATAATCAAAATAGGAATCCTCAAGATGACCGCTCGACCTCCTCACATCTCAGTCTATGAAGCCTCTATTCAAGTCTAAAAGGTGCCAATGACAAGCCCATGGCTACCGACAATCTAAATAAAGAAAAGACAATCAAAAACTGTACAGGAAGGCCCAATATCCTCCGGGAACTAGGAGGACTCACCGACCGGCTGAAAGTGTAAGTGGATCTTCAACGGAGCGCCGGTTGATGATCTCTAGTACCTGTCTCAGCATCATGAAATGATGCAGGCCAAATGGCGTCAGTACATGGAATGTACGAGTATGTAAAATGGCCGAATACAACGAACATCAAGGAAGAATAAATCAACCAACTCGGGAGCTCAACTCAAAATGAATGACAACTCAATCAAATGTCCTAAGTCTAAACAAGAGTATGATTTAGACTGGACCAATCATATACAATTCAACTCAATCTGACTCAGAGTGCTATCAAAACTTACTTGGGAGTTTCTCTTAACCGACAACCAATACTTATGAGCCAGTAAAGGTACAACGAAACGACGTCGTTGCCACGCCCGTTCATACCTTGCCAGGGCATAAACGACGAACACTCATGGATCCAATCCAACCAGGTCCTATAATGTCAGGACAAAAGCTCTCGGGGAAGCATCCGACTTTAACGGTTCAATCCCCCCTACGTTTGGCAACACAGGTATTGGGTTTGAGTATGGACTATACTCTTGCCCAATTCGGTGCTCGATACTCCTCCCAAGACTCAGTGCTCATAAAACTCCATCAACTCAACTTAATCAACTCATATCAACAAGTCTCATTACAACCTTGTCGACTCATCAACTCTATCACAATCAAATATCAATCTCAATGCTCAATCTCAATCATATCTTCAAGGAAGCTTTAAATGCACATATATAACATCATCTAGATATAAAATCAATCATTACCTCCATCCATTTGAGAAAAATCTTTATGACTCATCACATCTTCAAGACTTCAAATCGACATTCTTATAATAGGCAACATGCTTAAGAAGATAGTATACTCTATCAACTCTACATAATTAATAAGACCAACAAACATATTTATCAACTCATTTCTTCATCATCTCATACTCATATAAGGGCTCGTTTTAGGAACCTCTTAGCTCAACAACACTAACACATCAATAATTAAATAAGATGGGAACAATACTCATTCAAACATGTACCATACCAAGAAACTCCATTTTCATGGATATCTAACCTCAAATCAAGAATAGGGCACATGGGTGGACTCAATCCATGTTTTGGTTAGCCTTACATACCTTAGTGAAGACTTGAAGAAAACCTTGAGGTTGGGTCTTTAATGGAGGACTCTAATCTTGAAGCTTCTTGGACTCCTTTATTGGAAATGGAGAAGAAGAGTAGAGAAAAGGGAGAGGAGCTCTTAGGGCTTTTTAGAGAGAGAGTGATGGCTTCCAAATGAGTTCCCAGAAGGCCAAGGGCTACATATATATAATTGGGTAAGTTCCCAAATTGCCCCTCCTCAAAATATTCTGAAAATAGGCTAAAACGCCCTTGGCGCGATAGTGGCGCGTCTCGCCCTTACAGCGCCAAGGCCGATTATGCCTAAAACCTACACAACTTTTAGTGGCGCGTCGCGCCAGGGACCAAATTACTGTGGCATGTTCCTGGCGCGTCGCGCCCTTACGGCGCCAGGCCTATTGTTCCAAATTCTGGGAATTTGGCCCCAAAAACCCTGCACACTTTTAGTGGCGCGTCGCGCCAGAGACCAAACTACTGAGGCATGTTCCTGGCGCGATATTGGCGCATCGCTCCCTTACGGCGCCAGGGCCATTTCCCCAGCAGTGGTAACCCAGTCCAAAATGAAATCCCTGTCGTGCTAGTTCGTCTTCAGATCGTCATATCTTTTGGCTCCGAACTCCAAAATCTACGTTCTTGGTGGCGTTGGAAAGAAGACTCGACGACCTTTAATTTGATAGGTCATGGGCCACCCGGATTGACGTTTTTCAAACAATAGGGTCATTGAAAGTCGACCCTTACGTGAACTCGTCCTAAACTTAGCCACGACAGATCTTTTGGACTTAGCTCGGTCCTAGCGGTCCTCAATGACCCCACATCACCTCCAACGCTCTTAAACTCCTCAGGGACTCATGTTAACTCAAGCACGTACTTCAAAATAAATACAATAGGCCCCACACGTGTACAAAGAAGGCCCGAATCTTAGGAAAAATTTTGAGGGGTGTTACAACCTAGTTCCTTGAGTCTGATTGAATTGGTCCTTCTTCTATTGAGTTTCATATGATGATGTGTCATGAGTATCATTATTTTATCTCTTAAATTATTGTAATTGTTGTTCATGGTTACTTCCCATGAACCCTAATTGATTTGATTGTCATAGTTTTACTATGCTTTATTTTAAATGGTAATTGATGGTTTTGATGCATTGAGCAAGGTATGGTTTTTAACTTATTTGAAGCATAGTTTATTGAGTCTTAAAGAAGGATTTGTGAATATTTTGAAAGAGAATGAGTTGAGTCTGAAAGGTTATTAAATTTGTATTATTTTGAACATGAGTATTTTTAGTATAAATGATTATTTGAGATAGAGTTTTTAAGGCAATTTGATAGAGTTTGAAAGCATGTGTTTTAAATGAAAAAAAACATGATGATTTGAGATGAGATTGAGTTTTTGAAAAGGGTTCAATGAGACCATATGATAGATTTGAATATTTTACCTGATAAATATGAGCATCATATATTTTGGGAGTAGTATCGACCACCGATTTGGGTAAGAGTATACATAACTCGAACCCCATAAACTACGTAGCCAATGTAGGAGAAGAGAGGATCAAACTGTTAAAATCGGATATTTCCTCTTCATCCCCAAAAGAGGACTTGATTTGATTGATTGTGGATCCAAGATTGGTCGATTCATCCCTTACCTTGGCAAAGTATCGTATGAACGTGGAAACGATGTCGGCTCATTGTACCATCACTCGCTCATATGGTGATGGTTGTTATTTAGAGAAACTCCCTAATAATAATATAAAATGAATGATTTGATTTGATTGAGATTGCATACAATTGAGTCGATTTGAAAAAAAAACTATGATGGAGTCGATTGAAAGACATTGCATATTTTTAAACTTGCATCTTTATTGTGTTGAGTTATTTTTAGAGTTGAGTCCCTTGAGTTGAGTTGAGTATCTTTGAGTAAGCTTCCTTTCGTCTATATTACATACTCATACATTTTATGGACCAATATCATTTGGCCTGCATCATTTCATAATGCAGATACATGTATTAGATATCCTCGAGAGGCGTTTCATTATTGAAGATCATTTCTACTCTTAGCTTTTGGAGAGTCCTCCTTGCATTCGGAGGCACTCTTGAGTTATTATCTTTTATTTTGAGTATTTTCTTTAGGGTAGCCATGAGCTTGTCATTGGCACCTTCTTGATAGTGATAGAGGATTCATAGATAGATAGATGATAGTGTTGAGTAGATATTTGGTTTTCAAAACTATCCTTACGATATGGAGTTGATTTGATAGTTGTTTTAAACACATTATACTTCTCAAAAAGTTGATTTGGTTAGTCCACTTGAATGTCTTTAAAATTTATTTTGAGTCTTCCTCTAAGTGATTAGATATATGATCGGACAAATGGGGACCAGATATGGTCTTCGAGTGCCAGCCACACCTAGGGTACCATCTCAGAACATGACAAAAACAAGAAAGAAAGAAAGAAAGAAAGAAAGAAAGAGGGAGAATTTAAAAGGACAGAATAAAAAAGGTTGAAAGACCCTTCACTCTTCAGCTTGCAGTCGATTTGGCGAGCCCAACTTATATCACCAAATTGGGTTCATCAACTCAACGAGATGACTGAGCGTTACAAAATTGAAGCCCCCAGGAACTAGGGATCCAGTAATGTTTAAGCAACCCCACTCGGTGAGGTACCTCATGAATTGGCGATGCGCCGAGTGGGTCATCTCTCTGACCTTTTTGACTCTTTCTTTCACTTCATATTCAACCTACCAAATCAACAAAATTTATTGAAAGAATCATAAAATAAATCCTTGAGTTGCCTCCCAAGAAGAGCCTTAGTTTACATCGTGACAAGATGTGGACATGCATCTCAAGCGTCATCCAAATAGAGCACATCAATGGTAGTGTATCCAGACGTTCCCCAAAGTAAAACTCGAGACATTGTCCATTCATATTAAACTTGGAATCATCCACATTTTAAATCTCAATAACTCTATTGGGAAAAGCATTAACCACACGAAACTATCCAGACCATTTAGATGTCAACTTTCCCGAAAACTATCTCAACCTTCAATTATAAGAAATATTGAATCACCCGCTCTAAACTCCATCTTTAAGATCTTTTCATCATGCCATCTCTTCATTCTCTCCTAATATAGAGTTGAGCTTTTATAAGTTCTCGAACAAAATTCCTCCATTTAATGCAATTGATTTACCCTTTCTTTGGAAGCCTCATCCCAATTAAAATTTAGCTTTTCCAAAGAACACAATGCTTTATGCTCCAACTATATGGGCAAGTGACAAGCCTGTGATATACAAGTTGATAGGGCAACATACCAATAGGTGTCTTAAATCCGATCTGATATGCCAAAACAATATAATCTATTATTCTCTTTGCATTCACCATTTTGGACAAAATACCTTTGATCTCCATATTGGATATGTAGACTTGACCACTTGTTTGCGGATGATAGGAGGTGACCACCTTATGCTTAGCTTTATACTTTCTCAATAAAGAATCAAATAACCGGTTACAAAAATGTGGTCCTCCATAACAAATGATGGTACGAGGAATGGAAAATCTTCTTAAAATGTACCTTTTGAGGAATAAAGTCATTCTTTTCCATTCATTAGTAGGAAAGGCTACAGCCTCA
Source organism: Solanum dulcamara (assembly GCF_947179165.1). Taxonomy (NCBI): domain Eukaryota; kingdom Viridiplantae; phylum Streptophyta; class Magnoliopsida; order Solanales; family Solanaceae; genus Solanum; species Solanum dulcamara. The sequence goes on from NC_077241.1 coordinate 13,711,623, forward strand.
ACCCACTTAGAGACATAATCAACAGTCACCAAGATATGTTTGTTTCCATAAGAACTCACAAACTGCCCCATGGAATAAATACCCCATACATCAAATGATTCAACCTGAATAATGGGAATGAGAGGTAATTCATGACTCCATGCCTTTAAAATTGCATACGAGTTTTGATAAGAGCATTGGATGTTGATACAATGATGGACAATAATACCCATTTGGATGAACTTTCAAAGTAGTTCACATCCCACTATGGTGTCCACCAATGGGACATACATGACAAGCCTCGAGAAAGGCACCAACTTCTACCTCTAGAAGACACCTCTGGATCACATGATCAGGGCAATTATGAAACAAGTACATTTTATCGCAATTGTACCCTTTGACATCTAATAGATTTCTCTTCTTTTGGTATAGATTAGTCCATCGGGAAAGATAGCACAAATAATCGAATTTTCATAATCCCTATACCAAGGAGTAGCATCATAAGGCAACCATCACAAGTTCATCGAGAAAGGACTCATCAATTTCCTTTTCACCTAAAGCAACCACGTAAGAGTCAAGACAAGACAAGTGATCGGCCACTTGATTCTTGCAACCTTTTTTATCTTTGACTTCAAAGTCAAATTCTTAAAGCAATAACACCCATCGAATAAACCGTCATTTTGCTTCTTTCTTGGTCATCGAATACTGAATCATAGCATGATCTGTATGAACTATCACCTTGGTGCCCAAAAGATACACTCAGAAATTTTCAAATGCATACACTACCGCCAATAGTTCTTGCTCAGTCATGGTGTAATTTTTCTGAGCAACATTCAATATTTTACATGCATAGAACAATAGATGAAACAATTTCTCTTTTCTTTTGCCAAACACTATACCAAGAGCCACTTCACTAGTGTCGCACACAAGCTCAAATGGGAGACTTCAATTCAGTGTAATAATAATAGGGAATGAAACAAGTTTTTCTTTGAGATATAAGAATTCTTTCAAACAAGTATTATCGAATTTAAAATTACTCTCCTTGCCAATCAACTTGCAAAAGGAATAAGCATCTTTGGAGAAGTACTTAATGAAACAATGATAGAAGCCCTCATGGCCTAGAAAACTCCTCACACCTTTAACCAAAATAGGAGGAGGAAGCTTTGCAATCACTTCCACCTTTACTTTGTCTACTTGAATACCTTCGCCCTAAATTTTGTACCGTGGAACAATTCCTTCCTTTACCATGAAGTGACATTTTTCCCAATTCAACACAAGATTCATTTCAATACACCTCTTCAAGAATTTACCCAGATGATCAAGTCATGATTCAAAGGTATCACCCCACCAACAAAAAATCATACATAAACACCTCTATGGTGTCTTCCACCATATCTGTAAAATTTGAGAGCATACATCTTTGAAAGGTAGTGGATGTGTTTCACAATCTAATAGGCATTTGTTTAAAAGTGAAAGTGTCATAAGGACATTTAGAAGTAGTCTTCTCTTGATCTTTGGGTGCGATGGAAATCTGATAATACTGCAAGTACACATCAAACAATACAAACCCCTAACCACAAGTAGGTCCAATATTTGGTCTGTAATGGTCATAGGGAAATGGTCCTTTGTAGTCCAAGAATTATTATTTTGGAAGCCCATACATCCTCTATATCCGATGACCGGCCTCATTGTGACAAGTTCATTCTTTTCACTCAGAACCACGATGATTCCTCCTATTTAGGCACACATTATTTGAGAGTAGCCCATTTACTATCTGCAATCAGTTAGAAAACACTCGCTTTAAGCCACTCAATAATATCATTTTTGAAAACTTCTTGCATAGGAGGATTCAATCTCCTTTGGTTCTCAATGCTTGGCTTACAATTACTGCCAAGTTGAATTGTATGGGTACACTTACCAGGAGGAATCCCAATAATATCTACAATAGTCCAACCCATAACTTTTATGAACATTTTCAAAACACTCAGAGGTGCTTCAACTTTCCACTCCAACAAATCAGCGACAATAATCAATGGTAATGTGTTATTACCCCAAGAACACATAACGAAGATGAGAAGGATGATCTTTAAATTCTAACCTTGGAGTTTTTTCAATTGAAGTTTTACGGATGGACTCTCTCAATTTTTCAAATCAATATCAAGTTTTATGGGGCTCTTCGGATAAGAACATAACCCCATAAGAGAAGCCACAACTTCATCATAATTTTGAATTTCCTCCCCATAAAAGTTCAACAAAACAGTTGCTAATGACTCACCAATACGTGAAATTTCTCCAACACTTGCAATCGCCTCATCAATCGCATCAATCACCAATAAAACTTGGAGGTCACTTGGTTGATTTATTTATTTGCTAAAATTGAAAGTTTATTATTCACCATTCACCAAGAATTTTAGCTCACCACTTTCAATATCTACCAAGGCTCTTCTGGTAGCCAAAAATGGTATACCCAAAATAATTAGAATCTCCAAATTCATCATATTATCAAGGGTAACAAAGTCAGTTGGAAATATAAATATATCCACCTTTACCAAAATATCATAAAGAATCCTGATATGCTTCTTAATTGATTGATCAGCGATGAGGAACTTTGTAATAGTCGGTTCTGGACTCCCAAACAAAGTTTCTTAAAAATTGCTTCAAGTATGAAGGGGATGCTTGCCCCAAGATCACACAAAGCTTTTGCAAATTTAAACAACCAAATTGTTCATGGGATTGTGAATTCTCATGGGTCTTCTTTTTTACCACCAAGTTACTAGACATTATCGCACTACAATGATTCGATATCTCCACAGTTTCAAAATACTTAGTTCGCTTCTTTGTCACAAAGTCTTTCATAAACATAGAGTATTCGGGAATTTTGAGCCACACTTCCACCAAAGGGATATTCACCAAAAGAGTTTTGAACATTGATAAAAACTTTTTAAACATCACATCTTCCTCCTTATTTTTAAATATTTGAGGAAATGGAGGGGCGATTTTGAGCAATGGATTCAAAGTTAATGGAGCAGCCACATCTGTCACATTTGTGCCATCATCAGTCCTAAGATTAACACCTTTCAGTTTGTCTTCAACCATACTTTGAGCATCAACATTCATTTCCTCAAGAATCTCCTCTTCATCAATCAATTTTTCCTTACCCGTAGCTTCAATTGCCACATCTTCTTTTACCACATCATTCCCTACAGATTTTCTACTTCTAGACAAAATTTTCATGAATTGAGAATTATCATTCTTTAGATTTGCAATAGTATTACTTAGGAGTCCTTCTTTTTTCATTTGATTTAGATGGTTTAAAATCTAGACCATTTGAGTTTCAAGTTGCTTTATCAAAATGGAATGGAATGTAATGATTTGATTCAATGAAGAAAAATCAGTCATCATCTCTTTGAGAACTTTATCAAACTTTGTTAAGAATGAGGGTAAGCATATCTTCGGTCCTATAACTCTTGGGATCAACATTGGTTTCTTTTGGATTTGATCTATCATGAGCAGCCACATAACGATCTCTATTATTTTTATGTTCCCTCTAGCCACTATTTCGATCACACTAATTCCTCTCATGATCTCTCCAATTCCCATCTCTTTCTTTGTTTCCCTATTCAACTTCTCTGTATATCCTTGTTCCAACTTTAATTCTTGCCTTAACTTTGAAAGGTAGGACAAGAATCCTCACTTAGTCAACAAAAATAGCACCTCTTCATAATACAAAGCATCAAACTTATCATCCTCGTAGCTTTTGCCTATACTTAAAGCCAATGCATTCACACTTTTTGACCCATTTCCTATCACATGCTTAGTTAAGAGGTCCATTTGTATCATTATCTTAGCCATGTTTTCATCCTTCTCTTGATCTTTCAACATTTGATCCTCTAAAATTGACGAGGAGAAAAGACGACCCACTGCTACTTTGGCCTCTCTAGTATGCCAAGCTCGATTTGTCTTTGCCATTTGGTCTAGCAAATTGAAAGCAGCCTTAATAGATTGACGCATTATAGACCCATCGAAAATATTATCAGCCAAGCCTTTTTTCCATTTGGTTTGATGAAACTATAGAAGACTTGCAAAAGACCCTTATCGAGAAGACTATTGGTGTGGCATTGAAGATGCTTTTTTTGAAAATATAGCCAAGTTTCCTGAATAGGTTCACCTTAAACCCGGTGATAGTTGGTGATATCATCCTAGAATTGTACTATTCTAAAAGGCGGAGAAAATATATCAAGAAATGCCTCAGTTAATTCAGCCTACGATGTGATAGATTCCTTCGATAATTCACCCAACCATGCAGTAGCCTCTGCCATAAGTGAGAAAGGGAATAGCCTCAAACCAATAGACTTTTTGGATATGTTTTTGACAGTAAAAAGACCACACACATCAATGAAATTTTGTAGATGCTCATATGGATCCTCATAAGGTCACTACTGCATTTGAAGCAAATGGAGCATAGTGCTCATGACATGGAAAATTGGGTTGCCCCTTTGTTGGCCTATATCATCCATCTAACCATCATAGCTAGTCTTATCTCTCCCTTGTGAACTTATATCCTCACTTATTGAGTCAAGAAACAACAAACCTGGTAAGAGTAAACGACGACAAAAGACTAGTGGAATACAACCCTTTAATATGAGAATTTTTATGCACCATTCTCCGGCAATAGTGTCATTTATTTATAACATTCAACTACACTCTTACAAATAGAGGTGTAGACAATCGTATGCAATATATTACCCAATAAGTAGTTTTTCATGCCCCAAACTAGGGGAAGCTCAATGGGCACCCGGTACCTTATTCGACTGAGCTAGCCATTGAAACATAATGGAAAAGGAACAACGAGAACTGACAAGTCCATAACAATCAACTCGTGAATGCAAAACCTACAGAAAAACAAAAACTCCAGGAAGAATGGAGCTTTCCAATCCTCAACTAAGACAAGAACCCTATTGCAAGGCTGATCATGACCTTTTATGAACTTGCAGCACGAATGCAGTGTCCCCGGGCAATGGGATATCAGTACAAATAAAAATGTACTTTATGTAAGGAGGAAAGTTAAATCATAACTAGCTGAAGCAAAAAGGATAATAGGGATACAACCTATAACTGAAACTCTGATAACCTCCACGACCGACAGTTAATAGAAATAAAATATACATAATATGCTCGTGTAATTGTATGTTGTGTATACATATATATAGTAATTCATATTGCCAACGTGTGGCTATCTGTACAATATATATATAGTCTTCTGGGCAAATAGGCATCTTACCCCTGATTATAGCTCGGAGTCTATACATAACATGCCATGTATGATATGAACTCTGGATGCACCTAGTAGGCCATAACAAGAACTTAGTCAATCTTGGCTCATTGTACTATTATCCTCATAATGTCATATTTGCTTCTGTATAACATGCAAATGCCTTTTTGAACCTCATATGGTTTTAGAATAAATCTAAACACTTAACTCGACCTTAGAAAGGTAACATAAACATAACGATGTTCATAAAGATCTCAAAGTGCTTAAAGAATCTCCTCGTATCTTCATTTAACTTTCATATGACCATTTACGCCTATAAAATTCATGATAGATTCGAAGCTCTTGACTCTAATTCAACTTAGCAAATTAATCGCAAAAGGCGCTGGTAAAAAAGAAAATAGAGGGGTTCCCAGTTACCAAAGACGATTAGGAACTCAAAAGGAGACCGACATGATTGACTTGATTTATTATAAAAGACTCCAAGTTGGTAATAGTATGAGCCTGTTTAGAAACGAGGTTGTCTGACAAGTATATAACCAAAAGAATATAGTACAAGATCTAGTATTAATGTCATTTTCAAACAACATTTTTTCGTAAAAACTTCTGATGAGGAAGAATGGCTAAATAACTCCCTCATGTACAACATAATAATTCCCCAACATTCATCCTTACTATTAGGACAATAGCTTACTAATAGACACAAGAAAACAAAAAATTTGACCAAAATAACTTTAACAGTCAAACATACTTCACAATATTACAAGCATGATAACCATATGATAAAATCAAAGAATAAAATCAACTGACATCACAATGCCCTTCGCAGAGAGTCTTCCTAGCAATAAAATAGTATAAATGATCCATTTAATAGATTTATAATTTTTGAAATTCGTACGATATGAGAAAGAGGAGTTTTAACTTAACATACCTTAAATTTAAGTTCGAATAACTTGAGATAGATACTGGGTTGTCTTTCAATGATGAAATATAATTCCAAAATATTTTCCGCCAAAGTTCTCTTTTAACATACACATACATAAAAATATTGAAGCTATGAAGCTTGATATTTTTGCTGAAAGAAGAACAAGGAAAGGGTCTAATTTATTATTACATCTGTAGCAACTGACAGAAAAGATTTTTATTTAAAAATCACCTGCAACCATTACATATGTATATCACAAACACTGCTTAATATTTAAAAAATGACTTAAGATTCTTTATTTTATAATTTAAAAGGTAGAGGTCCTATGTATGAGCCACCACTGAAAGCCAAATGGTGATGTGCACACTTCCACGTGGACAAATTTAATTTCATTATATATCTTTTCAGGTATTGCATAGACGTCTGGTATATATATATATATATATATATATATATATATATATATAAATTTTCACATGTCACGATCAGAATCTTCGAGTTATGATGGCGACTACTAAGACCCTCCAGTAGACAAGCCAACTCATATCTCGGTACTGTGAATAATGGGTTGTAAGGATAGAGGACCAACATTTAAACTAAAATAAAATAACAGGAACACAAATGAACGGCAGAGCAAATCAAAAATATATACAAATTAAAGATTCCTCCTAAAACATAGAAGTCACATTTATAGAGCTACTACAAAATGAGTACAAGTCCCAAAAGTGGACCACGGAAACAAGACTGTCTTAAAAAGCAAAAGACACAGTATATATATATATACATAAGGAGATGGGTAAATCCAGAATGTTGTATGCTCACACTCGCCTCCGATCAAGACTGCAGCTGGCTTGACATTAACGCTAATAGCTAGTACTCAAACCTGAATCATGAAAATAGATGCAGAGTATAGTATGAGTACCAAAATGACAGTACCCAGTAGGCATCATAGGCCAACCGAGCAAGGAAAGCAAAAGTAATCTGAAATGTGAGAAAATAAACACAACTAAAGACAGGAATAAGAAATCAAAATAGGTATGTACACGAGCGTACTCACACAAGAGAGAAAGAAAAACTAGCTAAATCCGTCAGGCTCCCATAAACCCGACGAGTAGGCTCGTGCACAAGTCTAAAAGTAACAAAACGAACGGACTCCCATAAGCCCATAGGAGCAAAGATAGTTGAAATAAAATGAAAAACTCTGAGGTAGTGCCCACAGTGCCACAATATTCTGCGAACTTAAATTGAACCATTCCGAAAGCCTGAAGCTTGAACCCAAAGCAATAAAGCGTAAAGAACTTGAACCAAAGAATATAAGAGGATTAGGGACTTAAACCGAGATTTGAAAGTAACCAAGGACTCAAACTAAAGTTTGGATAATCATGGACATGCTTTAGTAGCCCAAAGTTTCCTGAAATAGAACCTAAGACATGAATTCTAGGAATTTAGCATGCTCGACACCCAACACTCCCCAAACTCATACAATTCAGTATACAAATGCCTAAACATGCTCAATATAAGGAAGGGAAAGTCGTAGCATACCTGCAGGCCAATCGTGTATGGTCCAACTCAAGTAATAGGAGCTTTTCCCTTCCGTACGGCCTTAGAAAGTTGTCACGCTATCAAAAATAGAATCGCAACGTCAATACGGTTATTTTGACATTAAAATTATTGAGTTCGGAGATGGATCAATTTTATAGTGAAAAATCAAGAATGTGGGACCCACTCTGTAAATTACAGAATTAACTCCATGAAAAGGTCCTAAATGTTACCCCAAACTTGTGTTCAAAAAATGAACACAATTCGCTGCTAGCAGCTTCAATAGGAAAATTACCTCACATAAAGCATATTTGACCCCTTCCAAAGATACTCACGCGTTCTTCTCATAAATCCCCACAAACCAGCCTTCAAATCACTCAATTTGGACACGAATTGAGAGAGTTATGAAACTTTGAAGTTGTGGGATGAGGCTGATATGGGTCTGATCTTTTAAATAAAGACCAAACAAAATTTCTCATCACGATCGCAGAGCACTATGCTCACATTGCCTAGCCACATGAATTTTTCCCTTCACTATCTTTGAAGGGGCCTCGGGATCGTGGAGAGTCAATTAGTCAAACCCTTATGATTGTAGAGGGCTTCTCGCGAATGCGACGACCAAACATGGGTTACACCAACACTGCTACAACAAAACTATTTTGCAAAAGTTCAAACCTCCGATGGGGTACTTAAAATTTGTTCAGAACCCCGTGCATGCAAATGAGATATGCTATCCCACCAAATTTGATGTTATGAACTTAATGGCACATTCAAAATTCCCGTACGAGGTAATTTTAATGAAAAGTGGGTCCCATACCCAAGTGCCACTTTGAGAGAGCCTGGGGATTAGGCTAGAAGCCTCGAGAAGCGAACGAAGGGACGTTCTTGACCAAACACGACTTTTCAAAACTAACCGTGGTGACAAAATTTTCATCCGAGCCAATTTTCTGAGAATGTTGACCAAAGTCAACCTTAGGCCAAATTTCAAAAGCTAATCGCCTAATGGCCCTAAACTCACATTGATTGCCACGATATTCATGCCGATCATGCTACTAGCCTAATTTTGCCATTCTAGAGCTGATGGAATCCAAAACATAGAAACGAGCCTAAAACCCAAATAAACGACCAGGCGACTAAACAATCAGTGCCAACAAGTCATAAATGACTTGGGGTCACTACAAGAATGCTCTAAATGATTAAATGAATTCTTTGATTCAAAAATGACCTGGAGGATCATTACTAAATCCACTACTAAAAGGATTTTCGTCCGTGAAAGCAAAAGTCAAGAAGTACTTGAAGGCTCAAATACGCTGGGGAACTACTCCCGCATCTCCCACTCGATCTCCTAGGTAGCCTCCTCGACTGGATGATGCCTTCAACGTACCTTAACCATAGGAATGGCTCTAGATTGCAATTGTCTGACATCTCTGGCCAAAATAGCAACTGGCTCCTTAATATAACTCAGAAGATCGTCCAACTCAACCGCATCATACTGGAGCACATGAGACTCATCTGGACATACCGGTGCAGCATCGAAATATGGAAAACCAAATGTACAGTTGAAAAGGTTGGGGACAAAGCTAACTCATAAGCAACCTCACCAACTGTCCTCAAAACCTCAAAAGGGCCAATATATCTAGGACTAAGCTTGCCCCACCTCCCAAATCTCATCACGCCCTTTATGGCGATACATGGAGGAATACTCTATCACGAATGGCAAATCTCAATAGACGATGCCTACGATACGCATAACACTAGTACCTTCTTTGAGCTATCCTAAGCCTATCCTGAATCACCCTAATATGATCTAAGGCCTCCTGTATCAAGTCTATACCATGCAACCTAGGTTCCATAGACTCAAACCAATCGACTGGAGAGAGATAACACCTACCATAAAAGGCCTCAAACGAGGCTATTTGAATACTGGATTGGTAGCTATTATTGTACGCAAACTCCACCAAAGAAAAAAACTTGCCCTACTAACCTTCAAAGTCGATAACATTGGCATGCAATATATCTTCAAGAACCTAAATAGTGCGCTCTGACTGGCCATCAGTCGGCGGGTGAAAATTTATGCTAAGGTCAACACAGGTACCCAACTCTTTCTAAAAAATCCTCCAAAAGCTAGATATAAACTATGAGCCCCAGTCTTAAATGATAGAAATAGGCACACCATGAAGAGGAACCACCTCTTTGATATAGTTATGGGCTAACCTCTCAACACAAAAGAAAGTATGAATCGGAGAAAGTGTGCTAACTTTGTCGATCGATCAATGATGACCTAAATATTATCAATGGTGATATGCTCCTTCTTCCCCTCTAAAATAGTTAATCTCTAAAGCTTGCCACTAGGCCTCAAATGCTCAGCCTTAACCTGCTGATAACTCATACAATGCGACACATAGTCTATAATATCTCTCCTCATGCCGCTACACTAGTAATGCTGCCTCAAGTCACAATAAATATTAGCGGTGCCCGGTTGGATAGAATATTTGGAGTCATGGACCTCGCTAAGGATCAACTGGATGAAACCCCCAACTCTTAGAACATAAAGATGACCATAAAATATCAATACCCTAGCTGGATCTAAAGTGGCTTGACTGGCGTCACCTCTCAACACCCAATCTCAAAGAGTAACCAAATCCTCATCCTCAAACTGACAATTGTTGGTCCAATAGAGATGACTGGGCTCCCACATAAGCTAGCATAGATCGGGAATCAAAAATACCAAGTGGAATCATTTAGTTAGCTAAGAACTGGATGTCCAAAGCCAAAGGTCACTCCAAAGAAGAAAGGAAGGCTAGACTACTCATACTTACTCTTCCTACTCAATGCGGCTACTACTACATTCATCTTGCCCGGATGGTAGAGAATAGAGAGGCCATAGTCCTTTAGGAGCTCAATCCAATGGGGTTGCATCAAATTAAGATCTCTTTGACTCATAATATACTTAAGGCTCCTATAATCAGTTTAGATATCTTATCAAACTCCATACAGGTAGTGTCGCTAAATCTTAAGTGCAAAAACTATTATCGCCAACTCTATGTCAAGAGTGGAGTAGTTGCGCTCATGCAGCTTAAGTTACCTCGACATAAAGGCAATAACTCGGCCCCACTACATCATTACATAATCCAAACCAATGTTGGATACGTCATAATTGATCGTAAAGCTGTAGCCCTCAGCTGGAAGAGCCAATATAGGAGCAGTGGTAAGAAACTCTTTGAGCCTCAGAAAGCTCTTCTCACACTCCTCCAACCACACAAAAGGAACATCCTAGCAATTCAATTGAGTCAGAGGTGTTGCTATAGTCGCAAAATCCTTCAACAAAGTGCCTGTAGTACCCTACCAATCTGACGAAGCTACGAATCTCAGTCACAGAGGTAGGTATGGCCCAATCACAAATACATTCAATCTTTACTGAATCAATCATAATGTCATCCTTGGACACCACATGCCCCAAGAACACTACAGACTTAAGCCAAAACTCCCTTTGCGAACTTGGCATAAAACTGCTAATTACTCAAAGTCTGGATCACTATCTTCAAATGTTACCCATGTTCAACCCGGCTCCGCGAGTATACCAATATGTCATCAATGAACACTATAACAAATAAGTCTAAATATGGCCTAAATACCCGAGTCATCAAGTCCATGAATGTGGAAGGGGCATTAGTCAACCCAAAACACATCACAAGGAACTCATAATGGCCATAACTAATCTTAAATGAGGTCTTATGAATGTTCGTGCCCTAATCCTCAACTTGTGGTGTCCAGTTCTCAAATCAATCTTAGAAAATACCTCGACACCCTGAAGCTAGTAAAATAGGTCATCAATCTTAGGCATGGGGTAATGGTTCTTCACTGTCACCTTAATCAGCTGCCTATAATTAATACATATCTATATAGTACCATCCTTCTTCTTAATAAATAAGAATGGGATACCTTAGGGCGATACACTAGGCCGAATGAATCCCAAAGACATCCTGAAACTGAACACTGAGCTACTTGAGCTCTGTGAGGGCCATATGGTACTCAGGAATGGAGATAGGATAAGTATCCGATGCTAAATCAATGGCAAAGTTAATATCACGATCGAGAGGAAGGCCAGGCAAGTCAATAGGAAACACATCTATAAACTCTCTACCTATAGGTACTGAATTAGCCATAGGGCCCTCCCTACTGATATCTCTAACATAAACCAAGTAAGCCAAACATCCGCTAGACACCAACCTCTGAGACCAAATGAAAGAAATCAACACAACCAACATGCGACTACAAGAGCACTGCCACACCACCAAGGAAATACTAGGCATGGAAAAGGAAACGGTCTTGGTATAGCAATCCAATACCGCACAGTGAGGGGATAACCAGTCCATGCCTATAATCAAATCAAAAACCAACATATCAAGCTAAATAAGGTCAGCCCTAGTATCTCACCCCAGAATAGTCACTACATAAGATCTGAAGACCTAATACACTACTAAAAAATCACCTACTAGGGTCAAAATACTTAACGACTTAGCTAAGGACTCTGGTCTCATAATCAGTAGAGTGGCACAATACACACACACAGATATATATATATATATATATATATATATGTGTGTGTGTGTGTGTGTGAATATATGGATCCTAGGTCAAATAAAGAGGAGGCGGGTTGATGGCATAGAAGAATCATACATGTGACCACATCGTCTGATGCCTCAGACTCTACTTTAGGTGAAGCTGCATAAAAGTGTGTTTGGGCTCCTCTACCCTATGCATCTACTCGGCAACTTATCCTGCCTTCTCGAGGACCACCTTGTGCACCCTGATAACTACTTCTACAGTCTTGGCCCTAGCCTCCGCCTCTAGCTAAAGGTGTTGGTGGTGGTGTAGGTCTAGCTGCCTTTGGAGCTGGTGTGGCTGACCTATGAAAAGGGCACTCATGGGACCAATGACCTAGCTCCCTATAGTTATAGTAACCTTTTAGCTATCAACTCGAAGATGGAGGTCAGGCACCTCAACCCTAACTTAGACCGACACTAGATCCACCCTAATAGTGTTGGTCATTCTCGAAAATGTGAAGTGAATCCTGGAATAGGCGACTAGATAGACCCTACTGGAACCTCTAGTGGGGTCTATCATATGAATCCTTGGGCCTAAAATGGGGCGCACCCTAGCTATCATCCTTCATAGCTCTCTTGTCGCAATGGAGTTTCTCAAGTGGGCGGGCATGGTCCACCAAATCCAAAAAGAAGCAGCCTGCTGAGGCTAAAGACTGAGTCTCAATCCGTAACAGGAGTCTCAAACCCTTGATGATGCACCAAACTCTCTCCTCCTCAGTAGTTAGGATCATGGTATCATGTTTAGAGAGCTTGAGAAATTAGACATTATATTCCAAAACTGTCATGAAGCACTACTCCAACCATGAAAAATAATCTTGGAACTGATCTCTAAAGCTTTTGGGCATAAATCGGGCTATGAAGGCCACTGAAAACTCAGTCCACGACACCGGTAGAGGCCTAGCTAGTTTGGTCTCTAGTTATGAACACTACCACTGCAAGGCAAGACTGTCTAGCTGAAAATCTAAGGAACACCCTAAGCATCTTCTTCTCCTGAAGTGGTATGACGCCTTCTAAACCATCAAGCGAAGCAGCGGGTTTCGGTGGCGACTGGACTATTGGTGCCTCTTATGTAGGATAACCCTATGGTGCTAGAGCAACTGGAGTTGGGGCATGCTGCATACCCCCAATAGCCGTTAGTATCTAGGAGAACATCACCTGAAGGTCTAGAGCTGCAACTAGCGCGGGCGATGGTTGCATTTATCCTCGGCCCACTGGCTAATGATGTGCTAGAGCTGCTTGTGGCTCAACCTACGGCTTCAAAATCTACTCTCTATCCCAAGCTGGAGCTGCATCTTTGGAACTACCTCAGAGTCAGCCCCTACCCCTAGCACAAGTGTGAGCCATCCTATAAAAGAGTGGAACAAATGAGATTTCAAAAAACTGATAAGACTCGCACTATATGACAGTGATACAAAAAAGAATAAGTTCTTAAATACATCTTGTAGCATCCCGAAGATAAGTCAAGGATGTCTCCGCACCGATCCATAGTACCCTACTAGACGTGAGCTCTGTATAAGTGAGACCGGTGAACCTGGAACTCTAATACCAACTTATCATGACCCAAATCCTTAATTCATGATGGCTCCTACTAAGACTCTCCACTAGGCAAGCTAACCCATATCCCAAAACTGTGATTAATAGGATGAAAGGATAGAGGACCAATATTTGAACTAAAATAATATTAAAATAATAAAAAAACAAATGAATGGCGGAAGCAAATCAAAACTATATACCAATAAAAGATCTCTACCAAAATTTAGAAGTCATATGGACAAAGCTACTACAAAATGAGTACAAGTCTCAAAAGTGGAGCACAAAAACAAGATTGTCTCAAAAAGCAAAAGACAGTCAAAATATATATATAAGTGGAGATGGGTAAATCTAAAATGTTGTGTGCTCACCCTCACCTCTGATAAAGACTACAGTTGGCTTAAGATCAACACTGATAGCTAGTACTCGGACTTGCATCATGAAAATAAATGTAGTATGTAGTATGAGTACCTAATGATTGGTACACAGTATGCATTATAGACCGATCAAGTAAGGAAATCAAAAATAATATGAAATTCAAGAAACTAAACACAACCAAAGACAGGAATAGGAAATCAAAATAAGTATGTATATGAGTGTGCTCACACACAAGAGAGAGAGAGAGAGAGAGAAAGAGAAAGTAGCTAAATCCATCGGGCTCCATAAACCTGACGGGTTCACTCTTGTATAAGTCTAAAAGTAATAACACAAATGGACTCCCATAAGCCCGACAAGAGCAAAGACAGTTGAAACAAAATAAAGAACTCCAAGGTAGTTCCCATAGGGCCACAACATTCCACGGACTTATAACCAAACCATTTTGAAAGCCTAAAGCTTGAATCTGAAGCAAGAAAGAGTAAAGGACTTGAACCAAAGAATACAAGAGGATCAGGGACTTGTACTGAGATTTGAAAGTAATCAAGGACTCGGAGCAAGGTTTGGATAATCGTGGACTTGAACCATGTGCAAAAGAGACCAAGGACTTGAACCAAGGTAATAATAGCTATGGACTTGAACTGAGGCTAATATATAGTTATGGACTTGAACCAAGGCGGATAGCAGCAATGGACTTGATCCACAGCTAAGTGAGTCTACAAACTTGAACTAAGGCAATAATACCAAGGCCATGACTTAAACCCCGCCCGATGGAGTGATTTGGAGACTTAAACCATGAGTAGAGGTGAATCAATCAGAACTAGGATCAACGGCCAATCGAGCATCACGAGGAGGACCCCAATCCGAGTGCCATCAACAAATCACTCTAGCCCAAACCACATCCAACTCAAATTGACGAATAGACTTCCAAAACCACGAGTCAAGTGATACAAAATTGATTAAAGTAGGGATTTATAGATATAAGGTCCCACAGCTATGTTACTGCCTACCTAAGGCCCAGACTATCAGACTCAAGTCTGTTATATGAGTCTAGAGGGAGCTAAGCAGTTCGAAGCGACGTCGGAGAAGTTCCAAGGACAAACGGCACCAAAAATACACAAGTCTAAGGAAAATACTAGTCTAGGACTAGAACAAAGACAAACATGCTTTCAATCACGTAAACCAAATATACAGTAAACACCACAAGGTACGGATGATCAACAATAACAGGAGACATGCTTTAGTAGCCCGAAGTTCCCAAAAATAGAACCTAAGACATTAATTCTAGGAATCTAACATGATCGACACCCAAAAAACCCAAAACTCATATAATTCAGTAAATAAATGCCTAAACATTCTTAGGCTAAAGAGGGAAAACTTGTAAACTACATGTAGGCCGACTGCATGCGCTCCAACTCAAGTAACTGGAGCTTTTTCACTATGCACGACCTCAAAACTCTACTACGCTATCAAAAATAGAATCATAACATCAGTATGATCATTTTGACATTAAAATTATCAAATATGGAGACAGACTAATTTTAGAGTCAAAAATTAGGAATGTAGGACCCGCTCAGAAAATTATCAAATTAACTCTGTGAAAAGGTCTTAAACGTTACTCCAAACTTGTGTTACAAAAAGGAACACATTAGGTGCTCAAAACAGTCCCAACAATAACATGAACAAAATTCATAATTTTAGCCTAAACAATCAGCAATGGCAACAGCTTCAACAAGAAAATTACCTTACACGAAGCATATTTAAACCTTTTGAAGCTACCCATGCATTTTCCTTGCAAATACCCACAACCCAGCCTTCGAATCACTAAATATAGACAAGAATTGAGAGAGTTGTAAAACTTTGAAGTAGACAAAAGACAAGACAAAATTGCTCATTGCGATCGCGGAGAACTATGCTCGCGATCGCAAGCCACATGAATTTTTCCCTTCACGATCGCGGAAGGGGCCTCACGATCACGGAGAGTCAGTTATTCAAACCCTCAAAATCGCATAGTGCTCTTCGTAAATGCAATGTCCAAGCATAGCCTGCACCAACTGCTGCAACACAACTATTTTGGAAAGGTTCAAACCTCCGACGGGGTGCCCAAAATTCATTTGGAACACTGTGCATGCAAATGATATATGCTACCCCACAAAATTCGACATTCTGGACTCAATGGCGCATTCAAAATTCCTATATGAGGTCATTTTAATAAAAAGTGGCTCCCATATCCAAGTATTATTTTGAGCTAAATTTTAAAATGGGCTTTGCGATTAGACCGAAAGCCTCAAAAAGCAAACGAAGGGTCGTTCTAGACCAAACTTGACATTTCAGAACTAACCGCGTTGATGAAATTTTCATCAGACCCATTTTCTAAGAATATTGATCAAAGTCAACCTTAGGACAAATTTCAAAGGCTAAAGCGCCAAATGGCCCTAAACTTGCACCGATTGCCTTAATACTCGTGCCGACCATGCTACTAGCCTAATTTGGCATTTCGGAGCTGATTGAACTGTCAGAACTCTGTTGGAGGCCATTTACCTGAATTAATGACCGAAGTCAACTTTTTAAGTTATTAAAGCTCCAACATAGGGAAACGGGCCTAAAACCCAAACAAATGAGCAGGCAACCGAAAAATCAATGCCAGCTAGTCATAAATGACTTGGGGTCGCTACAAGAATGCTCTAAACGATGAAATAAATGCTTTAATTCAAAAATAACCTGGAGGATCATTACATTACATATTTTAAAATTAATGAAAAATCATTGTGCATAAAGTCTATCTCATGTAATAATATTTTTTTACATAACTAAACTTACTATCTTCGTTAAAATATTAACTTGTAAAACCTTTATAAAGTAGATACATACGTAACTATATCATAATTAAAGAATTTTTTTCCCATAAATACTTTAGACATTTTTTTAAATGCAATGAAATATATTTTAATCAAATTTAATAATAAAACGCTCAAATTTAGGCATATAAGCCCTCGACAAGAGGCGAGCAGACAACCATAAATACCCGGGGTCTCGAATCCTTTCCCCTTATGAACATTCATCCGCGAATGAAAATAACACTCACGTGGCTATGTATAAGAGTTCTTTCAAAGTTCTTGGAAGAAATTCCTTTATATACCGGCAATTCCAAACCTAAAACTCAAACAACCCCCATCTTCGAGTGTAACTCATAGGCAACTTAATAGGGAAATTTACCGTTACTTATCTATTCAAGTAGGTGCGTATGAGACGACATGTAATATACTATCAAGCACGTCACATGAAACTCATGTTATATAAACAAATAACCACTAGAAACATGTAATCATGCAAACCGGTAAGTCATAAAAGAAGGGTTTTAACTCACATATGTGGGGCATGTAGGCGTATGACATATGAACAATTTATCTAGGAAATATAATATTTATGTGTGAATAAGTTGTGGACTATACAACAATACGTGCACCAAGAAATTCTCAAAAATAAGTTATTATCTTAAATTTACCATGAAATCTTGTAATTAATAGAGATGTGAAACTGCTTCAAACGTAAGCTTTCAAGCTTTGAAATCTCATATCATACGAATAATTTAAGCTTGACATATAAGCATGCATTATATAATGTTTGAACAAATAAACTTATAAACCTATATCATTTATACAACTTAAACATTTAATACACACACGAATAGACTTAATACTTACAAATCACATGTAACTTAAACAAATATGATAGAAATCGTGTAAGATATAGTTAAGTGATATTAGAAATATATAGTCTATGATAGTGGTCTTAGTTATTAATCATTATCGCAAAGGGTGGCCTATTTAACTTATTACATAAGAACAAATAATTTTTGACTATTTTAAGATGAAAGAAATTAATTTTTAATATGTAGGCATATGACATATAATCAAATATTTGGAAAACAAATAACATATGGACAAAACATGAAACATATAGTATATGTGCTAATTTTTTGAAAATATATAAACATGTCATCTACGAAGCACATAGCATATAAGCAATTATTTTGGATAAAACAAATTTCTACAAACAAATGATTTAAGTAGATAATCTTGAAGGAATACCTGACATGCAACTATCAAGCTTTATGTAACAAGTGGCATATTGTAGTTTTAAAACAAATGTATTTATGTCTTATAGACAATAAATCATACATCATTTGATTGGTTAAACTTCTACATGCTAATTATCTAAACTTTGAAAAATTAATAAAACTCAAACAAATAATTTATGAGGTATGTAACATAATTTATAATGTCTACAACATACAAGCAATTAACCTTCGATTTGTGGGACGTGTATGCATGTAGCATGTGATTTAATATTCCATGAAGCACATAATTCACAGAGCAAAAAATTTGTGAGTCATACAACATCTGAGGCCTTATCTTATGAAATATATAATATATAAATACGCTCTTTTTAAAATAAGATATTTCAACAATGATTTATGCCGTTCTATAGAAAATAATCCAAATTGTAAATAACATAAAATAATTATCTTGTGAAAAATATTACACGTGTCGATATCTTTATAAAGCATATAACATGTAAGCACATTACTTATAAAATAAGTGGCATGTAACTAAGAATTTATATAACATGTAATTTACACATGTGTCTTATCAATGGATAAATTATATGATTTACAATATGTAGACAAATAACTTATGTCAGGTGAGCATCTAATCTATAGTGTATATGCAAACAATCACGTAATCTAGTCTTCCTAAAAATAAGTAATTCATAAATCACGTAATCATGAAAGTACTTATTTGTAATGATCCTTCGAGTCATTTATAAAATAAAGCATTCATTTCGTCATTTAGAGCATTCCTGTAGAGACCCCAAGTCATATATGACTTGCTGGCACAGACTATTCGATCGTCTGGTCGTTCATTTGGGTGTTAGGCCCCTTTCCTTGTTTTGGAGCTTATACAACTTTAAAAAGTGATTTCGGTAATTAATTTAGGTAAACGATCTTAGAAAAGAATTCAAATAGTTTCATCAGCTTCGGTATGGCCAAATTAGGCTACTAGCATGGTTGGCATGAGTATCAAGCTAATCAATACGAGTTTGGGGCCATTTGATGCTTTAGCCCTTAAAATTTTGCCTGGGGTTTACTTTAGTCAACACTCTTGGAAAATACGCTTGAATAAAAATTTCATCAGCGCGGTTAGTTCTGAAATGTAGAGTTTAGTATAGAATAACTTTTTGTGCGGTTTTCGAGGCTTTTGGTCTCATTCTGAGCCTCTTTGTGAATTTTGGTGGGGTAGCATAGTTCATTTTTGTAAAGTCAACCCTTTTCACTTTAAGACTCTATGAAGGGAAAACTAGCACCAAGCTCACCAACTACCTCAAAAGTGTATGTCACGTATATTTGTTAGTCTATTATTTATGGATTTTATGGGCCTCCATGTGTTTGTCTGTGAGAGTCTGCTACCCATCCTAATATCACACAAGGGTTATAAAGAAGATATAGAGAGGGTTTAAATGGTAAATTCATGTAAAAGCATGAAAAATGACCTTGGAGGTCATTACAACATCCACTACTAAAATGGCTTTCATCCTCGAAAGTCAAAAGAAAAAAAGATACATGATGGCTCAAATAGGTGATGATATAAGGTCTGCATGTAATGCTCGGTCTTCTAAGTAGCCTCCTCGATCTGACGATGCCTCCACTAGACCTTCACTGACGGAATCTCCTTAGACCTCAGCTTCCTAACTGTCTACCTAAAATAGCCATATGCTCCTTCCCAAAAGCTAAGGACTCATCAAGCTGAACTAAATCCCATTGAAGCACTTGAGACTCAGTTAGAACGTACCACCGCAACATCAAAACATGAAATACATGAAGAAGACCTAAAAGAGTTGGGGGAAAGGCTAACTCATATGCTACCTCTCCTATCCTCCTCAGGATCTCAAAAGGACCGATAAACCTAGGGATAAGCTTACCCCTCCTCCTAAATCTCATCATACCCTTCATAGGAGACACTCGCAGAAATACCTAGTCTCCAACCATAAAATCCAAAGGACGAACCCTCTAATCAGCATAACTCCTCTGCCTTCTCTGGGAAGTATAGAGTCTCTCCTAGATCATACAAACTCTGTCTATAAAATCACGTAGAAAATTGGTGCCCCGAGGCCTAAACTCAAAAGCATCAAACAAGCCCACTAGAGAACGGCATCTCCTACTATACAAAGCCTCAAAAGGTGCTATCTAAATGCTCAAATTGTAGTTATTATTATATAAAAACTCTGCCAAAGCCAAAGACTGATCCCACTAACCCTTAAAATCAATAACACATGCCCATAGCATGTCCTCTAGGACCTAAATATTCCTTTCTGACTAACCATGAGTCTAGGGGTAGAAAGTTATGTTGAACTCAACCCGGGTACCAAACTCTCTCTGAATAGATCTCTAGAAATGTAAAGTAAACTGAGTATCATGGTCTGAAATGATAGATACTGGCACCCCATAAAATTTGACCACCTCTTGGATGTAAACCTAAGCCAACCTATCTGAACTGTAAGCAATCTAAATCGGTAAGAAGTGATCAAACTTGGTAAATAGATCTACGATGACACAAATAGAATCAAAGCCCTAGGAGGTACATGGTAAACCTACTACAAAGTCCATAGCTATCCACTCCCACTTCCACTCCAAAATGAGTAACCGCTAGGTCAACCACATGACCTCTAATGCTCAAACTTAACCTACGGATAATTCAAGCGCCTAGCTACCAAATCTGAAGTGTCCTGCTTCATCCCACACAACAAGTAATGTTGTAGTAGGTCACGATACATCTTTTCCATGCTGAGATTAATAGAATATCTGAAATAATGGGCCTCCTTAAAAATCAACCTAAGGAAATCTACAACTCTAGGAACATAGATATGACCCTCGATCCTCAAAGTGCCCTCCATATCTAAGTTTGTCTTCCTAGCCTCCCCACTGAGCACACTATCACAGATCACCCTTAGTTGTGGGTCAACAAATTGTTGTGCCCAAATCTGCTCTATCAAGGAAGATCTAGCCTCTACCCAGCTCAGAAATATCAATTCGAACCATATGGTTAGATAAGGACTTAATATTCGAAGCTAAAGGTCATTCCTCAATTAATAAGAATGCCAAACTCTCCATCGTCACCACTTCCCGGCTTAAGACATATACTACTACATTTGCCTTGCCCGGATAATAGAGAATACTGACTTTAAAGTCCTTCAGTAACTCTAACCACCTACGCTATCTCAAATTAAAGTCTTTCTAGTTGAAGATATACTGAAGACTACGGTGATCAATATAGATCTGATAATGGATGCCATACAAATAATGCCTCTAAATCTTCTATGGAAAGACTATCATCTCCAACTCTAAATCATGTGTGGGGTAGTTTTGCTCATGTACCTTCAGCTGCCTGAAAGCATATGCAATAACTCTACCCTACTGCATTAGAATGCAACCCAAGCCAACACTTGAAGCATCACAACAAACTATGAATCCCTGGCCCTCAACATGAAGAGTAAGAATTGGAACTGAATCAACAAGGCTTTGAGCTTTGAAAAGCTCGCCTCACACTCGTCAGACCACAGAAAGGGAACATTCTTCTGAGTGAACCTAGTCAAAGGTGTTGCAATAGAAGAAAACCTCTTTATAAATCGTCTATAATACCCTGCCAACCTAATAAAATTGTGAACCTTGGTAGGAGAAGTGGGCCTTGCCCAATTACAAACTACTACTATCTTCGCTGGATCCACCATAATCCCATCCTTGGAAATCATGTACCTCGAGAATGTCACAAATTCAAGCTAAAACTCACACTTAGTAAATTTGGCATACAAATAATAATCTCACAAGGTATGAAGTACTATCCTCAAGTTATGCTCATGCTGCTCTCTACTCTCGGAGTAGACTAGATGTCATCAATGAATACAATAACAAAAGAGTCCAAGTATGGTCTGAACACACGATTTATCAAACCCATGAATGTTGTGGGGGCATTTTTCTATCCAAAAATATATGACTAGGAATTCATAATAGACATATAGAGTCCTAAAAGTAGTCTTAGGGATGTCTACCACCCTAATCCTCATTCGGTGATACCCCAATCTCAAGTCTATCTTAGAGAACATTGTTGCACCCTAGAGCTTATCAAATAAGTCACTAATACATGGCATCGATTACCTATTCTTGATGGTTACCTTGTTTAGTTGTTTGTAATCAATACACATACGTAAGGTACCATCCTTCTTCTAGGTGCTAAGTTAATCCCAATGGAATACATAAAACATACTCATTAGGAAAGGTAAATTAACCAATCCAACGTCATGAAAATATAACACAAGAATAGCTCCTTAAAAACCATGATCATAACTTGAACTTGTGGATATTTACCTTTCTAAGCATCCATATCATCATAACTTGTATATTGTGAGAAAAAACCTTCACAATTCATGATTTTATACTTGAAATCATAGTTGAATCATAATACATAACTTTTATAAATCATAAATGACAATTCATAAAATTTCATGATCATAAATCCATAATTCATACTTGAAACTGATAGCATATTGCATGGATCATTGAAAAATGCATTGAAAATATGTAATTGGATTGAAAGTATGCATGAATAAACTATTGTAACTTAAATAAATCATAATTGAGTTTACTCATATGGAATTTCATCATAACTATAATCTAGAAGGAATCTATAAAAGAGAATTGAGGAATCTTTGGGACTCCATGGATGCAAGAAGGATCCATAGATGTATTCCCATATACCTGGACTTAAAATGCTTGAATTAACCCTTTCAATGAAATCTTAGAGATTTTGCCCTAGTTCTTGCCTTGGAGAATATTTGGGAGAAATTTGAGAAGTTTGATCGTGTGATTTGAAAGAATAGGGGTTTGGGAGTGTTAAGAATTAGTTATAGACAGGAAATAAATCTCCAAAATGTTCAGGTGCATACTTAAATCAATGTAGAAAAGATCAAAGTGCCCCTAAAACTGACCAGTCAGGTTCCCCACATGGAGGACTACCATGGATCGTAAAGACTTCTATGTTTCATGATGTCATCCGTAGAAGCTTAGGGGACAAAGTCTGGCCAAGGGGATCTTGACGGAGGGGACTAAAGTCCATAGAGATCATGGAGGGCCGTGAAGGCACCCTTAATCCACCTACTGAATCACTCTTCTATACGATAGGGTCTACGGGCCATGGTCACTTCTACAGGTCGTAGAAGGCTTTGTGAAGTTGACTAGTTCCATGATTCTTGAGGATTGGGTTCTACGGACCACCTTATGGTCCATGAACAAGTCTATGGGTCATTGACCCTACCTTATTCTTTCTTTTTCCTGGTCACTTCCACAGGACTCCTACATAGGCTGTGGTTTCTTTCACGATTTGTAGAAGGGTCCGTGTAAGCCATGCCCAATTCACCATTTCCAAGCGACTTTCACGACTCCTTTCCACAGGGAGTGGTGCCTTGTACGGCCTGTAAAGGGCCTCGTGAAGGTCCATCTGGTGCAAATTTTCTGAAATTTTTCTTTTAAACACCAAATTCTGACTTTCCAAATTATGGGGTCTTACACATAAAAAGAATGCTCTTATTGTTGATGGTGGTGTTGAGGAGTACTCACTTTGAGATAAGCTATAATTTAAAAAGTGTGATTCTCTTGAAATTTTTTATGATATGCAACTTGTTTATGTTGATATGCCACTAGTTGAGGGGAATTGTGAATTATTTAGTAAACTTCTAGTTAGTGTTGAAAATCCTTTTGATTATTGTCGAAAGAATGAGAATTTTGAGTGTAAAACTCTAACTTTATTTGAAAAATACGAAAAGAGATTCATGTTGTAAAATTAACCTAAAAGAGTTCGTATAATATATCAAAATATGAAAGCAATAGAAATAGAGAGACAAGAGAAAAGAACTTTTATATTCTTTCAAGTGTTTCTCAAATCTTCAAGTCAACACAATATGAACTCTTATGCCTATATTTATAGTTTTACATAGAAGAATACAAAAGGTTAGTACCATGGAATTTATGGAGAAAGATCAAAGGGACGGGTTATGGAGATTCGGGAGTTAATATCATTATAGTTATTAGTGAAGACTTTATTTCTAGAGCAGTGGACATCCATAAGTAGTTTCATAACAATGTTTGATTTTACTTTAATTTCATTTGACGAAGCTCATGATATTAATGATAATGTGTGTCATATAAAAGGTAGAGATGACTTATTGCATCTTGACTTTACTCCACTAGTTGAGTTTAAGTGTGAAATCAAAATTGTTGACTCTTTTGAGCCTAAAATAATTGTCAACTAGTGATTTGAGAATGAATGAGTTTGAAGGCCAAACAAGTGATTCTTGGAGCTGCATACTGTTGTTGATACTACCTCTTGTTTCACTCATAGAGATCATATCATGGATAATCTTTTGAAAGAGGACATTTATCATTTGGAGAGTTAATTTAGATGCTTTGGTTCTTTATTATATATTAATTTTTCTCTCTTTAAAGATAATATTTTATTTAACGATAACATGACCATTATTAATGATAAGAATAATGATATCTATTGTGGAGTTGATGATGTAGTTAATTTTGATGGCTACAAGGTATATGGCAATCCATTATGAAATACAATATGAAAGGACAATTGTCACGACCCAACCCCGTAGGTCATGACTGGTGTCCAAGCTGGACACTCACATATACCCCTATTAACTATAAGTAAACCACGTATAATTTAAAACTTAAGGAAACAGAATGTTCTCTCAAACTGTCACATGTTCACATATTAACACCACCCGTCTCCTGAGGAGTCACAACTTATCAATAGGTAACAATGTACATAAGCCGACGAGGCCTTCATAGCATGTAGGGTCATCCCATTATATACATATACACAAGCCGACAAGGCTTTCACTACGAAAGGGAACGTCCCAAAACATAAGTCATATGGACACAACTAAACACATATACACACAACCCATATGTATGTCTACAGACCTCTAAGAGTGTTAACGGTATCATATGGTGGGACAGGACCCTGCCGTACCCCTGAATAAATGAGTATATACATCAAAAGATTAGTACCAAAAATCTAGGCTTCGTCACAATGGAGCACTTCTAAAATAGCTGACTGGAAATCTTAAGCTGGCGAATCTCCAAAATGCGTGTCTATACCTGCGGGCATAAAACGCAGCCCTCTAAAGAAAGGGGGTCAGTACAATATATATACTGAGTCTATAAAGCATAGCATATCATAAATGAGATCACATTAGAAGTAGAGATTCAGGAGACAAGTATGATACTCAAGAAATTACTATATCTGTGTCTTATGAAATAAAATTATGCATTATGGACTCAGTGAGTCTATCATATACATGTATCATATTTGGCCCATCATGGGGCCCGGCGCCATCATTACATCATCATGTCATCATATATATATACTGTAATTGGCCCTCTAATGAGGGACTCGGTGAATAATGCAGTGAAATTGAGCGCGATAACGTACCCGACCTGGGACTCAGTGAAAGATGTGTTACAATATGCACGAGCAGAGTAGTACGTAACCACATGCAAATTAAATCATCATCTGAGACTCAATAGAGTAATCAAGTGAACCATCACTTGAAGATCAAGGTAGTAACTATCTCAGGTACCCTCTAACCTTCATTAGGGATCATATCAAATGGAGCCTCAAGAATCATAGACATATATCAAGACAATGCTAACCAGCTTATGGAATCAGATACATTTGTCACTGTAGAGTCCTTAGGAATAGAAGCTTATACATCCAATTACTATTCAACATATAGAAGGCTCGAGGATAGTAGATTAACTACTTTAAGAGTCTTATCATCAAGAAA
Organism: Solanum dulcamara; assembly: GCF_947179165.1. Classification (NCBI taxonomy): domain Eukaryota; kingdom Viridiplantae; phylum Streptophyta; class Magnoliopsida; order Solanales; family Solanaceae; genus Solanum; species Solanum dulcamara. Next base: position 13,737,760 of record NC_077241.1, read on the forward strand.
TGAATAAGAATCATGAATCATGTTCAGAGCTTATGAATAGAATTATCCCAAGATTCATATACATATCATTTTTCACTTATACCTAAGATATGCCCAAAAGAAAAGAAGGGATAGGCTTTACATACCTTTTATGGATCAACCATACCCACGCTTGCTTCGTTACCCTTTGAACCTATTTAAAATGAAAGTAATACTATTATTAATAACCTTTAACTTTCCAGCTACTAAACCTATAATCAATTACCTATAGGAATTACTTTCTCATTCACACTTCTCGACTAGTATATTGGTTAATTAAGAAGTTAATGGAAATCGGGCAGCGTTTCCCCTATAACTCGCCGTATCCAAACTTCAAATTAACCTCCGATTAACATAGCTATATCAACAACAATAAACACCATCCATATACACTGCAACTACCACAACACTATTCAATACAAGCTCCAAATAGCCCACTCAAAACCACGACCTTAAAATACGGTTTTCGATCTTTATTTCATAAAATAACAACCACACGGAAAGGAGCATAACATGGCTGCACACAGCAGCACTTATACCCATATTTAATCACGTTCCCAGCCCTACAACATATACAAACCACCTCCAAATACAACACCATAATAACAATAACAATAACCAAACTTTAATTCAATAGAATGGCTTCAAAACAACCCCTACACGATTTTCAACACCCTTCAACAGTAACGTGCATAATTTTATGTTTCCAATCCATATTTACACATCTATAATATGTTTAAACCCTTAATAAAATGTGTGAAAAGGGAATCAAGCCGTACCTTAACAAACGAGCTTCCAAAACTTGCTGAAAGTTGATGGACTTTTCGTTGGACCTCCTTGCTGCCCTAATAATTAATATACGTTGTTAATCACCTTTACTTAGTCGAAGAATACCTTAGATAATTAATTTATGGATCAAAATTTGAGCCTTTACCTTGCAGCAAGCTATGTCGTGGCTCTCTTCTCTTTTCTCTCCAAAATTCTCTAAAATTCTCCAAGTCTAAAGATGAGAAATGGAACCCTTAGTCATTGTTTGACTTTATATACACCTCATTTGGGAGTGACATGTGTTATCCCCTAAGGATGACACGTGTCTAGCCCCTACTCATCCATCACATACATGCACCCACCCCACTGCTGCCATGTGTCCTTGGTGGGGTCCACCTTAGCAGGTGCATCACCTACTCACACCAAGTAGGTGCATCACCTACTTGAAGTAGGTGCATCACCTACTTGAAGTACGTGCATCACCTACTTGCTTCTTTTCGTAGGTTTGTAATCCAGTCTTTGCTCCTTTTCATAGGTTCATAACCTAGTCTCGCATTGAGAGCCTACGTGATCTTTGCTACTTAAGCTTGACATGTACTCAAGTAGCTTAATTATGTAAGAAATCCAAACCGGTAGCTCACGTAAGTAGGTTGATTACCACAACTCATTATTTGGCCTCCAACTCCTTTCAAATCCTTCTAAACCTATTTCCAATCGTCACTACTCATATAGGACTTCATAGATAACATGGATCCCATAGTAACTTATTAGAGAAACTAAAAAAAATATTCTGATGTACAAAAGTGTGGAGTATAACAACAATAATGAGCCTACAAATGAATGTGAAGTAATTGATGCTAGCATGAGTATTAATTTCTTTGCTTACTCTACTCCACTTTTTGAAGATACATTCTTGTTGGATTATGACAATACTTATATTCTAAAATGTGATAACATTAAGTCATATAAAGATTGGTATGATTTAGTTAAAGAGCTTAATTTGATTTTATTTTTGAATGATGATTTCTTATTGATATTTTTGGGGATGCTTATAGTGATTCTTGGTGTTGTTAGGGATTAAAGTTTATATTTTATTTTGGTTTTTTTTATTGTAATGGTATTACTTTGAAGAATTATGATAATCTTTGTCTAGTTGTTTCCTCCTTTATTTTGCTAGGCTTGAATTCGAGAATGAAATTTTTTCGAGTAGGGGAGAATGATGGGATATGAATTAGTCATCATGAATATGAAGACCGTCAACTAGATTTGAAGTATTTGAAAGACCTTAGAAAATTAATGAGAGAAGCATGGAAGGTCTACAATATACTAAAGTAAAATTTAAAGCAAGATTGATAATATTTTAAATAATGAATAGGGTAGACAAAATAATTATACTAGTTTTCTTATTTTTACTCAAGACTATTACTATAACTAGCTTAGGTTAGTTTATCTACTACTATAAACACTAGAAACTAATGTTTATTTTATTAATTAGTTTTTGAATGAACATTTTATGTTTTGGCTCCTTTGTGTGTTTGGGGGAAACCCTCTTTATTCAATTGAACCTGATTACTTGGGTAAGTATTCCCTTGTACGAGTTCAATTTCTCCTTCACTCTTGGATTTTATTCTAGTAATTAAATTCTTGTAGTTGCTAGATTATCCCTTCTTTCTTCTATATCTCTCCCTCTTCCTTTCTATTTCTTAATCACATATCTTACTTGATTGTGGTTCACTTTTTTATTCTCGCATCTAGAATCATATCAGTGACCATCAAGAATAAGTATCCCATATTGTATATTTATTACTTGATGATCAACTTCAGGGTACTTTTGTATTCTTAAAGATTGATTTGAGGTCTGATTACCATTAGTTGAATATTAAGGTGAAGGATATCCTTAAGACAACTTTCAAAACCTGCTATGATATTTTTTTAGGCATATCTTTTGGGTTTATGTCCTCCACAACTTGCATGGACTTGATTAATGGAATATCCAGTTCATACTTAAATTCCTTTGTTATTATTTTCATTGATGACGTTTTAATCAATTTTCGTAGTAGGAAAAAGCTTGAGCAACCCTTATGCACTATACTTTAAACATTGAAGGATTAATGACTTTATGCTGAATTTTCAAAGTATGAGTTTTATGATGAATTTTCAAAGTATGAGTTTTAGCTGAGTTATGTGGATTATTTGGGATTGTGGTCTCTAGAAGGGTATTACAGTGGATCCCAAGATATTGTGGTCATTCGAATTAGAATAGGCATACATCTCCTTCTAAGATTTGAAGTTTTATAGGTTTGATTGGATACTATCGATGCTTTGTGAAGGGTTTCTAGTTATAATGTTTACCATGCATATTCTACACACTCAACACATTCAAAGTACTCACCACATACTTTCTACCTATATTTTTTGATAGTATAGACTTAGACGTTTATCACTCAGGCCGCGGTTATTTAGTGTAGCAGCAGTATTTGGTGAGTCCTCATCTTTTGAGGATGACCTCTATCTTTCATTTAGTATTGTTAATTTCAGTTTTTAGACATTTAGAATTAGCTAGGGGCTTTTCCTGGCAACTCATTTAATAGAGGCTTTCAGACAGTCAGATGTTAGTTTTCAACTTAAGTTTAAGATTTAGATTTTGTCTATATATTTGAGTATAATGACTATTTTGGCTTAGCTTCTGCTTCAATTATCTTCTGATATTATTCCATATATGTCTTAGTATCAAACCATACCATAAGCTTAGCTTGGGGTCACTTGTAGCTCAAAGCACCATATCACGAGTATAGAGTAGTCTCGAATAGTGACAAACTTAGTATCAGAGCATCAGATTTAAGGTTTCTTAGGGTATTTGAAAGCCACATTAAGTAGAGTCTTATTAATAGATGTGAAGCGCGCCACATCTGTGAATAAGAGGCTATGAAACATTTTAAGAAATTTATAACTTCTTTAATACTCTCAGTTGTGCGATAATGTTCAACTCTATATAATCTCGATCTAATTTTTGCACTACGTGTTTACAAAATCATGACTTCTAAAAGAGCCTCCATAAGAAGGAACAAGAATGAGAATTAACCAACACCACCAGCTCAAGTAGAACCTTTAAATGAGCAAATGTCTCTAGCTGAATTTAGGGGTTCTTTCCAAGTGCTAGATCAAGCCATGACTGCGTAGTCTAATCAATAATATGTGGCCTTAATCAACCCAAATGGAAATACAGCATCTATAAGGGTCCGAGACTTCACTCGGATGAACCCTCTTAAGTTCTATGGTTCATAGGTGGATGGGGATCCGCAAGAGTTCATTCAGGTCATCCAGAAGATTATTGAGATTATGGGTTTCACTCCAGTCGAGAGAGAAGATTTAGACATTTATTAGCTGAAAGGAGTGGCTCTAATTTGGTTGGAAGGATGATGAGCTGATGATGTAGGTCCAATAGATTAGGACAAGTTTGAGACTGCTTTTCTAGACAGGTTCTATCACGACCCAAGCTAGATCCTAGATGTGACATGGTGAATTAGATTACAAAAGATCCTAAACAAGCCGCTTAGTATAAGAATAACTTAAGAATAAACAACACATGCGTTATATAGTGGAAAGGGGAAGATGAGCCTCAATTCTAGCAATCTCAACATAAATGAAATCTAAGATAACATTTGAATACGAAAACATGTTATGTTTGCCATTGCCTCTACTAATCATAGAAGAGGGTATAGGACATGACCTATCTCACCCAACAATCTAAGTCTAAGTCATGAAAAGAAAGACATAAGAAAACCATCATGGTTGCGCCCTCGAAACATGAGGACTCACCAAGTAGTGTAGTATTAACGGCAACCTGTATTAGCCACGAGGGTGATGAGTAGCATTCGACCCTACATTGTGACATAATTTAGACCCAAGTATGCATTAGTACACATTATGTACTAAGTATGTGAGAAATGTGCATAATGTAATACAAGAAATCATAGTGGACATAAACATGAAATGCATAACCAAAAGTCCTTTAAGAACTTGGAAGTAAATCATAAATCATGAGATAAGGTCAATGCATCATTAAAAGAAATAGTGAAAAGCTTTAAGGAAAACATAGTTCATTTTGTGGAATATTAACCTTAACCAACATTAAGATCGTGTGGGATATAACATGGAATTCGGTGTAACTCCTACACCAAAAAAGGAGAGGCTACTTTCCAAGATAGAATCTGTATCATTTCATTAATGTTATTGTATATCCACTAGCTAAGTAACTTAGGACAACCTATGGGGGCACATAGTTTGGGACTAAAGGTTGCTACTAGAGACTCTCTTTCCAAACCTCCATATCAAACCCTCTCGGTGCTAAGTCAAATCCCAAAGGAATAGACAAATTTAACTATCAAAATATAAAATTAAGATAGGCAATAATCATTTACTTATCCACATTATAAAATCGTATAAGAGTAGCTCCTTTCAAATCATGATTCATAAAATAGTTTATATATCCACTTACCTTTCTAAGCATCTAAATCATGATTTCTTTCATATTGTGAAAAAACCTTTCACAAATCATTGATACTTACTCAAAAGCATCCTTTAAACATAGTTCATTATTTTTATAAAATATGTATAAATCCTTCATCAAATTCATGATAATAGCTCATAAGTGAAATTCAAAGCATAATGTATGGGTCCATATGAGATCAATTATAAATCATGTATTTTAGTAAATTCATGCATAATAAGCTAAAATAACATCAATTGCCAATCATAAAAAAGGACCCATGAAGATTTCACATAAATCCTAATTGAATAGGGTAAAATAGAACTTGAAGGATTGGGATCTTTTGGGACTCAGTGGATAAAAGGAATCCATTGGTGAATTCCCACATACCTTGATAATCAAATCCCAAAAGCAATGGAGATTGATCTTGAAACCCTATCTTGGTGGAGAAGAAAATCTTGGAAGAGAAATCCTTAGTGCCTTAGAGAAATTTGAGAGATTTAAAGGAAATGGGGGAAGTTTGAAGGATTTGGATAGTTATATGACGTCTAACATATTTCAAAATGACATAGTTTAGGAGTTAAAAGAATAAAAAATATCCAAAATAACCCTGGATTAAATTTGTCGAAGTGACCCTACGGACAGGACCTACGGTCCCTAAGGTTTCCTGTAGTTCGTCAAAAGCACTCGTAGAACATGTTTCCAAATTCTAGAGCTACTAGAATTGCACTTTTTCCTACGACCCTGGTCTATGGTTTATATACTCCTCTACGAGTCGTAGGGACCTCTCGTCTTACACAACTTCAAAAACCCAAAAATTAACTTATCTGAATCTTACTCTACGAGTCATCCTATGACCCATAAGCCTTTCTACGGTCCGTAGGACCTTTCATGGAACTTAACTCTAGTTACTGGAATTTGACACTTAGTACCTTTCTTATGATCCCTTTTTATGTACTATAGGACCTTATACAATCATTAGAAGCTACTTGTAGCTTGAACCCAAACTTAGTCAATTTTCCCAACTTCAGTACCCTACCTAAGAGACCTTCCTAAGGTCTATAAGACCTTCTACAGTCCATAGATTGGCCAGTAGAACCTGCACTAGCAGAACATTTCTACAACATTTCCTTTTATTTTGACTTTCCAACTTCCAGGGTCTTACATGTTATTTACACTAGAGTTGAGGGAATCTAAGGTCCATGAGTTCATTAATCTAAAGCAATATAATATAACTATGAAGGATTACTCTTTGAAGTTTACTCAGCTCCTAAAGCATGCTCCGACTAAGGAGGCCAACTCTAGGGCCCGCATGAGTAAATTTGTCTTTTGTGTTTCTGAGATTGTAGTGAAGGAATGTAGGAATATGATGTTGATAAATGAGATAGATATCTCCCACTTGATTAACTATGCTTAACAAATTAAGGAAGAGAAAGTCAATTAGAGTGTTAGGGAGAATAAGAGAGCTCTGACAGATAATGTGGACAACTCTTAACAGAAATCAAGACGTGGCAGTCGCTCTCAATTTCTCCAAAAATGTTCAAACCTATCCCCATCTTCTGCTAATACTTTACTGCCTAAGTTCAGATATGAGAACAAGGATATAACACTAGGCTCTAAGTCACAGGGCAGTGTTACTAGTAGTTGCACCTTTCCCATTTGCTAGAAGTGTGGTAAAAAACACCCAATGGAGTGTATGGCCGATAATGGTGGTTATTTTGGATATGGAAATATAGGTCATAGATTGAGGGATTTCCCATTGACCACAGGTAAATACAGGGATATCCAACAGCAGACTCAGCCTAACACTTTAGCAGCTCCAGTAAGTCATCTGATTAAGAAAAACACCTCATCAGGTACTGGTGGCGGACAGCGCCAAGGAAGGTTTTATGCTCTTCAGACTCAACAGGATTTAAAGAATTCCCCTAATTTAGTCACTGGTATTTTGCGTGTCTTCATCTTAATATTTGTGCATTGTTCAATCCAGGAGCTACACTTTCTTCTGTGACTCCCTATGTTGTAGTAAATTTTGTTGTTAGTTCCAAAATCTTGTTAAAACCTTTCCTAATCTCTACTCATGTTTGTGAGTCAGTCTTAGCTAAGCGGGTATACAAAAATTACTCAGTCGGTATCTTTAAAAAATCACCTTAATTGATCTAATAGTTCTAGACATTCTTGATTTTGATATCATTTTTGGCATGGACTAATTATACTTTGTTATGTATCAGTCGACTATAAAACCAGAATCATTAAATTTTAGTCTCCTAATGAACTTGTCATAGAGTGGAAAGGTAGTATATTGGCGCCTATAGGTCACTTTGTTTCTTACCATAAGGCTTGAAAGATTATTTTTAAAGGTTGCATCTATTATCTAGTCCAGGTTAAGGATTCCAATTCTAAAACCCCCAACCCTTCAGTCAGTTCTAGTAAAGCATGAGTACCCAAAAGTGTTTCTTGAAGATTTTCCCAAAGTCCTCGTGAAAGGGAAATCAACTTGGGAATAGACCTTTTTCTAGATACCCAGCCTATCTCAATTCCTCCTTATAGAATGGCTCCAGTTGAGCTTAAGGAGTTGAAATATCACCTAAAGGCTTCTAATTAAAGTTTTTATCAAACCCAAGATCTGTCCATGGGGTGCCCTAGTTCTCTTCATGCGTAAGAAAAAATAGTTCTCTCAGAATGTGCATCGACTATCATCAGTTGGACAAAGTAACAATCAAGAATAAGTATCACATCCATAGGATTTCATGACTTGTTCGACCAACTCCAAGGTGCTAGTTTCTTCTCTAAGATAGACATCATGTCAGGCTATCATCAGCTAAGAGTCTGAGAATGTAACATTCTGAAGACAGCCTTTAGGACTCGGTATAGTCACTATGAGTTTGTGCTTATGTCTTTTGGGCTAACAAATGCTCCTGCAGCTTTTATGGACTTGATGAACAGAGTGTTCAAATAATATTTGGATATATTCATCATTATCTTTATAGATGATATTTTGATTTATTCTCAGAGTGAAAATGGGCATGCAAGTCATTTGAGAATTATCTTACAAACTCTTAAGGACTGTGAGTTATTTGCTAAGTTTAGCAAGTGTAAATTTTGGTTGAGATAAGTGGTGTTCCTTGGTCATATAGTCTCTGTAGAGGGCATTCAAGTTGACCCTCAAAAGATAAAAGTAGTTAAGAACTATCCTAAGCCCTTTTGTCCCTCAGATATTAGGAATTTCTGCGATTTAGCTGGTTACTACAAATGGTTCGTTGAAGGATTTTCTTTATTGCTTCTCCTTTATATAGATTAACTCAGAAGAAAGTCAAGTTTCAATATTTTGAAACTTGTGAGAAGAGTTTTCAGGAGTTGAAGACTAGACTTATATCTGCCCTAATTTTGACTTTACCGGAAGGTTCATGTCACGACCCAGCCCCGTGGGCCGCGACTGGTGCCCTATTAGAACACCCAAACAAGCTTACATACCAAATCATCATATTACAAAATAATTCCAATTTAATTTTTGTCTCAATCAGAATAGCAGGCTATCCTTAATTTCAGTAGCCACGCGTGCAGAAAATAATATATCAAACCAAAAAAGGGCGACGAAGGGCGCGTCACCAGATACGTACATATATACAAACATATGGGCCATTTTGGCCGTTATAACAAAAGGGTCTGTATTAAGACATAAATCATACACGAACGAACATACATGACCCATGACCCACACCTATGTCTACAGGTCTCTACAGAACATAATGGAAGTATATGACGGGACAGGGCCCCGCCGTACCTAAATGGTCAAATATACAGAAGCATATACACAGGAAAGCCATATACCAAAATGCAGGCTCCGAGTCAAAGGAGCACTCTGTAGTAGCCGAAGGTGTGTAGCCTATGCTGAGGGATACTGAATGTCTGTACCTACGGGCATAAACACAGCTCCCTGAAGAAAGAGGGATAGTACGAACTTTGTACTGAGTATGTAAAGCACAAATATAAAGAGTATAGATCGTAACTGAAAGGAAAGGTACAAGGAGCACATACCAAACCAGGACATTAAAATCTGTACTAAAAATATATGTACATAATGCAAATAAAAATCATGCATAAGGCTCGGGAACGTGGTAACCACCCTGACGCTGGTACCACAACACATCATACTCCGGAAGGTTTCAAATCTCCGTACAAACTCTGAACACATCATATCATCACAACATATCATATCATCAGAACATATCATATGTCATATCACATCATAACACCATAAATGGTACCCGGCCCTATGGTGAGGTCTCGGGCCCGTAACACATCATACTGCCGAATACATTATAGGACGCACGATTGCAAAGCCGGCCCGGGTTCCGGCGAACGAAGTCATAATAGTATGCACGAGCGGAGTAGTGAGAAACTAATGCAACATATATATATCAAGCATTTCTGAAATTATATTTGCAGTCCCAAAATAGGTATTAGAACATAAGAGGACGATTAGGACATTATTCTTTAGTAGGGAAAATCATAGGCAAAAGTTATTCCTTTATGTCGTACAAGAATAAACTAGATAAGTCAAATTAGGCAAACTTCAGAATTTGTGGGCCCACCTTCGGCCAAGCCGAGGTGGCGTACAGGAATTTCAAATATTTGGCTTTACGGAGTCATCTATCCAGGTTGTAGGATGATCCGGTCTCATAAGTAGAGGCTATGGATATTTGCACTTTTTTTTCCAACATATAAGAGTTTTTAAATTCAATTTCACTGAATGGATTTATAGGAAATTCAAGCTCGGATTCCTATGAGCAGAATTTTTCTCGAGACTCAAATTACAACCTACTACACTTAGAATATACCAAAAGAAGAAAAGGAAGAGCTTTACATACCTTATCCGCTTCTTCCGCTTACTCAAACTCAAATTCCGTTATCTCCAAACTCTACAAATGGTCACAATTGCCAATTGTAAGTTATAAGCCCTTAAGAGATCAATTTTAAATCCTCACTTGTCTACAGAAATTTGGGCAGAACCTCCCCTATAAATTGCCAAAATATCAACAACAACACCCACAAGCATACCAACAACATCAATAATTATGACAAAACCCAATTTACACTAGTAGTCTTTCTTCTTCTTCTTCTTTCTTCTTTCTTCTTTCTCTTCTTTCTTTTGTTACATAAGGCCACAATTTCTACTCCAACTTCACACCTTCAAACTAATATCAACATTTCATATTCATTTATTAGCTCAAGACCATTTAAACATAATTCGAAAGAAATTAACATTATTCCATATAATATACCAAAAATTCCATCAAACCATAATCCACCCAAAACTTCTACGAACACAACGGAACTACCAAATCGCATTGTCTTCTTCCAAATTCATTAAGAATAATAATAATTCCCATATTAAAATTCCACTTTCATGATTTTATAAAACTATACTAAAATCACATAATTTCCTATAACAACTTGTAATCAATTTCAAGGCCGTCTCGAATCGTTCAACTTTTAATTACATCATAACCGCCATAACGACACAACTAACAAGCTAAATAAAGTTCAATTCCTCTTCTCCCAACCATCACACCACATGGACACACACACCCACTTGCACACCCACATGGTCACACACCCACATACATCATAATTACATGATTTCCACTTAATTCCACTAGCTACAACACATAGACTTCTTCCATAACATAAAAAGATAGAATTCTTACCTTTTATTCAATTTTCGACTTGCCACAAATGTAATTTTCTCACTTAATTAACTATGCTACGTTGAAGAGGGCCTCAAACTTGATAAGAATTCAAGAAGATAAGATTTTTGGATCAAAGTTGAAGAACTAGGAATTTTTTTTCTCTTTTTTTTTCCTAGCTTCGGTCTCTTCTTCTCTTGGAAGATGACTTAGCTCTCTTTCTCTCTTTTGATGACTTTAAGTCTTCTCTTGAAGTTTCTAGTAGATAGAAGATATATAGATGATGGACCCTCTTAATTAATTTATTACCTAGAATTAAGTTTCCATGGGTTTGGGCCATCCTTTTCTTTGGGCCTCAACTCCTCTTATTATTATTATTATCTTTTTTTAGCCCAAAAACTATAAGTCTTATTTAGTAGTTCACAAAACTAATTTCCAAAATTTCCAATTTTTCCTTTAACCTTTTCTAGTATTTCCACATCCAAAATTTAGTCATAAGAATCTTGTATCCAATAAGATCAAATATAACCTTGCCCTTGACTTGTTACCATTATTCCTAACATATCCAAATGCAAAAAATACGGGTTGTAACAGTTCATATGGTTTTGTGGTGTATTGTGATGCTTTCATGATTGGCCTTGCATATTTATTGATACAACATGGTAAGGACATAGTTTATACTTCTAGGCAACTCAAGGTTTATGAAAAGAATTAACTGACTCACGATCTTGAGTTAGTAGCAGTAGTATTTGCCTTGAATATTTGGAGGCACTATCTTTATGGAGTTCATGTTGATGTGCTTATAGATCATAAGAGCCTATAGTATTATTTAATCAAAAAAACTTGAATCTTCGTTAGAGGAGATGGCTTGAGTTGTTGAAGGACTATGATGTGAGTATATTATAACATCAAGGTAAAGTCAATGTAGTAGTAGATTCTCTCAGTAAGTTTTCTATGAAAAGTGTTAGTTACATTGATAAAGAGAAGGAAAAAATAGTTTGTGGTGTTCATAGACTTACTCGTTTGGGAGTTCGTTTGGTGGATTCAATAGATGTGGAGTTATCATCCAGAATGATTTAGTCTTATGATGGATGTTAAGGCAAAACAGAAGGACGATCCAGCCTTGGTTGAGTTGAAGAAAGCATTCCTTAAACAGGTTGTAGAGACTTTCTCCCAAGAAGAAGATGGTGTGCTTCATTACTAGGATCGATTGTGTATTTCAGATTTTTATGGTTTGAGGCAAGAGATACTAGTATAAACCCATAGTTCTCGGTATTTTATTCACCTAAGAGCCACTAAGATATATCGTGATCTATGGGAAGCTATTGGTGGAATAGTATGAAAAAGAATATTGCGGAATTTGTGACTAAGTGTGCAAATTGCCAACAGGTTAAGGTTGAGCATCAGAAATTAGGTGGTATAACTCAGGATATCAATATTCCTACTTGGAAGTGGGAGTATTTGAACATGGACTTCATCATAGGTTTGCCTCCCACACGTCATCAACATGATTCTATATGGGTGGTTGTAGACCATATGACTAAATCAACATATTTCCTGTTAGTTAAGACTTCCTATTGGCTGAGAATTATACTAGCTTTACATTTAGGAGTTGGTAAAATTGCATGGAGTTATATTATACATCATTTCTGTCACGCCCCGGGAGGGTACCCTAGGCGTGGCCGGCACTCGAAGGCCATTTCTGACCTCTGAGCGAACCACCTGGTCCAGTCACATATTTAATCAATCACATTCTCTTAACGGATAACTCAATTAAAGAAATACTATTCATATATATAGGGCCGAAGGCCAAACATTTACAACCCAACAAGGCAATAAAATAAGACTCCTCAAAATAATCGTTCGACCTCCCCACACTCCAGTCTATGAAGCCTCTATCACAGTCTAAGAGGTGCCAATGACAAGTCCATGGCTACCAACAATCAAAGTAAATGAAATGTCAACAAAACTGTACATGAAGGCTCAACATCCTCCGGAAACTAGGAGGACTCACCAGCTAGCTGAGAGTGTATGTGGATCTTCAACGGAGCGCCGGTTGATGACCTCTGGTACCTGTCTCTGCATCATGAAATGATGCAGGACAAATGGCATCAGTACATAGAATGTACGAGTATGTAAAATGGCTGAATACAATGAATATCAAGGAAGTATCAATCAACTCGGAAGCTCAACTCAAGAGGAATACCAACCCAATCAAATGTCCTAAGTCTAAACAAGAATATGATTTAGACGGGACCAATCGCATACAATTCCACTCATTCTGACTCAGAGTACTATCAAGACCTATTTGGGAGTTTCTATTAACCGACAACCATCACTTATGAGCCAGTGAAGGTACAACAAAACGACGTTGTTGCCGCACCCGTTCATACCTTGCCAGGGTATGAACAAATCAAACACTCATGGATCCAATCCAACCAAGTCCTATAATGTTAGGACAAAACTCTTGGAGAAGCATCCGACTTTAACGGTTCAATCCCCCCTACGTTTGGAAACATAGGTATTGGGTTCGAGTATGGACTATACTCTTGCCCAATTCGGTGCTCGATACTCCTCCCAAGACTCAATGCTTATAAAATTCTATTCAATCAACTCAATCAACTCATATCGACAAGTCTCGTTACAACCTTGTCATCTCATCAACTCTATCACAATCACATCTTTCTCAATCGTACTATCCGATCAATCTCAAGCATATCATTCAAAGAAATTTAAATGCACATAGGTAGCATCATCTAGATATAATCAATCATTTCTTTCATCCATTTGAGAAATCTTTTGAGGCTTATCACAATTTCAAGACTTTAAATTGACATTTCATATTGAGCAACATTTTCAAGAAAATGACATCCTTTATCATAATCTACATAGTTAAGAAGATAAATAAAACATATTTCACAACTCATTTCTTCATCAACTCATACTCACCTAAGGGCTCATTTTTGGAACCTCTTAGCTTAACAACATTGACACATATAGAATCAAATAGATAGAGGACAAAACTCATTCAACCACAAATCGTACCAAGGAACTCCATTTTTATGAACATCTAACCTCAAGCAAGAGTAGGGCACATGGGTGGACTTAACCCATGTTTTAGATAGTCTTACATACCTTAGTGAAGACTTGGAGAAAACCTTGTGGTTGGGTCTTCAATGGAGGACTCAAATCTTAAAGCTCTTGGACTCCTTTTTGTTGGAAATGGAGAAGAAGAAGAAAAGAGAGAGAAGCTAGGGCTTTTTAGAGAGAGGGTGAGGCTGCAAAGTGTGTTCCCAAAAGACCAAGGGTAACATATATATAATTTGGGTAAGTTCCCAAATTATCCCTTCTCAAAAGTTCTGAAAATAGGCTAAAAACACACCTGGCGCGATAGTGGTGCGTCGCGCCATTGCAGCGCCAGGCTGAATACGCCTAAAACCTGCACACCTCGTAGTGGCACGCCGCGCCAGAGACCAAACTACTGAGGCATATTTCTGGCGCGATAGTGGCGCGTCGCGCCCTTACAGCGCCAAGGCCATATTTTTTGGGTTCTAGAAATTTGGCCTGAAAAACCCTGCACAACTGTTAGTGGCGCATTGCGCCAAGGAACAAACTACTGAGGCATGTTTCTGGCGCGATAGTGGCACGTCGCGCCCTTACAGCGCCAAGGCCATTTCCCCAGCAGTTGCAACCCAGGCCAAAAATGAAATTCCTGCCGTGCTAGTTCATCTTAGGATCGTCATATCTTTTGACTCCGAACTCCAAAATTTACATTCTTGGTGGCATTGGAAAGAAGACTCAATGACCTTTAATTTGATAGGTCGTGGGCCACCCAAATCGACGTCCTTCAAAAGATAGGGTCGTTAAAAGTCGACCCTTATACGAACTCATCCTAAACTTAGCCATGACGGATCGTTTGGACTTAGCTCGATCCTAGGGGTCCTTGGTGACCCCACATCACCTCTAACACTGCTCAGTCCCTCAGAGACTTATCTTAACTCACGAATATACTTCAAGATACTCGGGTTCGACCCTACCCGTATACAAGAAGGGTTTGAATTCTAGGGGAAAATTTTGAAGAGTGTTACAATTTCAGACAGGGGTACTCAGTTTACATCTTATTTATAGAGATCTTTTGAGAAAGACCTTGGTACTCAAGTCAAGCTTAGCATAATTTTTTATTAGTAGATAAATGGCTAAACGAAAAAGACTATTCAGACCTTAGAGGATATGTTGAGAGTTTGTATGATCAACTTTAAAGGTAATTGGGATGATTATTTGCCTTTGATTGACATGAGTTTACTTATAACAATAGTTACCACTCCAGTATTCAGATAGATCCATTTGAAGCGCTTTATGGTAGGAGGTGTAGGTCTCCTATAGGGTCGTTTGAGGCTAGTGAAATGGCTTTGATAGAGCCCGAGTCAGTTCATGAGGCTATGGAGACAGTTTGACTTATCAGAGAAAAGTTGAGAACATCCTAGAGTAGATAGAAATCTTATGCAGGTGTGAGAAGAAGAGAGCTTGAATTTGTTGTTGATGATTGGGTATACCTAAAAAATTTACCTATGAAAGGGGTGATGAGGTTTGGTAAGAAAGGAAAGTTCATTCCTCGATATGTTGTCCTCTAAAAGATTATGAGGAATTTTGGCAATGTGGCTTATGAGTTAGATTTTCCCCCAAAGCTAGCATCAGTGCATCCAGTATTTCATGTGTCCTTGTTGAAGAAGTGCATTGGTGATCTGACTATAATTGTGCCTTTAGAGATTGTTGGTGTGAAGAAAACTCTCTTATAAAGAGGTTCCAGTTGAGATTCTTGACTGTCGGACTTGTAAGTTGAGGAACAAGGAGGTCACTTCAGTAAAAGTCCCTCAGAGGAATCAGTTTGTTGAGGGAGTTACTTGGGAAGCAGAAGCACATATGATGGCCTCCCACATATTTTATTCCAGTTCAGCCCCAGAGTGAGGTAATAGTTCCTCCATGGTATTCTACTCATATTCAAGTATTTCAGTTATTCTCATGTCTCAGTATACATGCATGTTAATGGAATCAGTTCAGTCTTCATGTTTTAGTTCAAAGTCAACCACTCCATCAGTTTTCAGTGTTTAGCTTTCAGGTTTGGGATTGTAGTTCTTTCCCTACTCTTTTCAGCCTACTTAAACTCCATTCTAGGATGAATGTTTCCAAGGAGGATATTGTAACACCTAAAATGTGCCTAGCTCAGATAAGATCAGAAGAAGTGGGATATACAGACATTATATGTGGGCCATAAATAGAACTACAGACCATAGATGGTATCTATAAATGAGACTTCAGAAATAGGAAATTTGGTCAAAGATTTATGAGCCAAGTTTACGGGTCGCAATTAGTTTTACGAGTCGTAGACTTGAGTTGTAGGGCTTGGTTTAAAGGTTGTATTACCTTTTACGGATCATAGATCAGTCTGTAGACCAAAATCTTGAAACTCATAAAATCTCTGATTCTTACGAACCCCATTTACGAGTCTTAGTTGGAACTAAGGTCCATAGAAATGGTCTCGTGAATCAAAGTTCAGAAATCAAGCCTGATTTCTACGAGTGGAAATATATGGCTAGTAAATTCATCTATGGACCCTAGATGGCCCTCGTAGATAACTTCGACAGTTTTCAGTCAGGGTCATTTTGATTCTTTCCCACTCTTTTAATCCTTATATTACATTATTTTGGCTTTTCCTAAGTAGGATTACGGGTAATTATTCAACCCAAAACTTTTCTTACACGCACAACTCCCCAAACTCATATCTTTTTATCTCAATGTTCCTCTCAAGCAAGAACTATGGTTCCAAAGCTTCAAGTCTCCATTCAAGAAATTCAATATAAGATTCTTCACTCCATGTATGTGGTATTTATCAATGGGTATCATTTTACCTATTGAGTCTCAAAGAAACCATAGTTTTCATTTTAAGAATTTTACAAAACCTAGGGTTTCATGATTAGTATGTATTCTCAATATAATTTAGTTCTTCTTTATGAATAGCCTTTCCTTGCATGTTTTACTTATAAATCTATGTTTTAAATGGTATTTTCATGAACCCTCAGGGTATAAGCATTTTCATGTCTTAGATTTATGTTTTTTTAGATGCATGTTTCAAATGACGAATTTCATGATTTAAGATACTTTCAGATAAAGAGCCCGTTTGGATAGGCTTAAAAAAGTAACTTTTATGTATAAAGTGCTTTTAGAACTTTGAAGTGCTGAAAGTTATTTTTATAAATAAGCAGTTGAGTGTTTGGATAAAAGTGCTTATGATGTGAATTTTAGGGTTAAAAGAATAAAAAAAGGTAGTTTGAGAATTTAGTTAAAATATAAAGGATATAAAAGTAATTTCCATGGTCAAAGAAAATGACTTTAAGCAATTTGGAAAAAAAAGTTAGAAATCCTAACTTTTCATTTCTGACTGACTTTAAGAACTTTATGGCTTAAAGTCAGCATTAGGCAAACACGTCCAAAAGCTAAAAAGGGGCTTTAAGTTGGTTTTGACCAACTTAAAGCCAATCCAAACGGGCTCAAAGTGTCTCTCAGATATTATCAATGTTTATAAGTCAACATGACTCATGAGCTACTCAGTTATTATCAATTTATCAGTATAAGTCAATGTTATCATATTATTACTATCTTCAGTTAGTTGCATCCATGAAAGTTTTACTTAGCACCGAGAGGATTTAGGAATAAAGGCACACGGTCAGCGTCTGCTCAGACCTTTAATTAGTAGCAATCCCTAAGTCTCAGAACTACGTGTCACCGTAGGGTTAAAAGGAGTCTTTCTTCAGTTGAGGCCATCTTCTTAGTCTTTTACAAACATTAGCTTAGTGAATCCACATTAGCTCCAATCAGCCTTTATTCTCTGGCAAACTCTATTAGACCCTTTTGATGGGGATTATACATCAAACTCCATGTAGTAGCTCACATAATTATATGTTGGTTTAGTATCTCCTTTAGTCAGTCTTTCAGTTATTACACAACCAAGTATTCAATATTTCAGTACAACATTAATCAGATTTCATGTTATTTATTCGGTCATTACATCCGTACATTTTACAGTTATCATGTTTACTAGGCATAATCTACATACTCAAGACACTCAAAGTACTGACCATATACTTTCTACCTATATTGCTTGATAATATAGGCTTAGACGTTCAACACAAGCCACGGTTAGTACGAATTCCAGTCAGCGTAGCAGTAGTATTTGATGAGTCCTTATCCTTCGAGGATGACTTTTATCTTTCGTTCAATATTGTTAATTTTAGTTTTCAGAAATTTAGAGTTAACTAGGGTCTTGTATTTGAAACTCATTTAGTAGAGGCTTTCAGACAGTCATATGTTAATTTTCAACTTATATTAAAGATTTAGATTTTGCCTATCTTATATTTGAGTATAATTGATGATTTCGGTTTAGCTTTCGCATTCAGTTATCTTCTGCTATTATTTCGTGTATGTCTTAGTGTCATGCCAGACTATGAGTTTAGTTTGAGATCACGTATGACTCTAAGCACTGTGTCGCAACTAGGGATAGTCTCGAGGCATGACAGATCAGGTGGTATGACTCAGAGAATGCTCATACTTGAGTAAAAGTGGGAGTGAATTGATATAGACTTTGAGATAAGATTTCCACAAACTTTGAGGAAGTTTGATGATATTTGGATCATTATGGATAGGTTGACCAACTCTACCCATTTTGTTCGGGTTCAAACTACCTACATTTCAAAGACCATAATATACATTCAAGAGATATTTTATTAGCAAGGGGTGCCTATTTCTATTATTTTAGATCAAGATACTCAGTTCACATTTTATTTCTAGAGGTCTATGTAGAATGAGTTGGGTACTCGAGTAGAGATTAGCATGACTTTTTGCACATAGATGGATGGTCAGTCCAAGCAAATTATTTTGGTTCTTAAAGATATGTTATGGGTTTGTGTGCTTGATTTTGGTGTTCATTGAGACTAAATTTTTAACCTTGAAGAAGTTTTCTTACAATAATAATTATATTACAGAATTCAGATAGCATTATTTAAGGTTATGTATAGTAGGAAATATCGATCTCAGATTGATTGGTTCGATGCTTTTGAGGTTAGTTATGGAATACATAGTTATTGAGAGATTTCATAAATAA
Organism: Solanum dulcamara; assembly: GCF_947179165.1. Taxonomy (NCBI): domain Eukaryota; kingdom Viridiplantae; phylum Streptophyta; class Magnoliopsida; order Solanales; family Solanaceae; genus Solanum; species Solanum dulcamara. Next base: position 13,756,877 of record NC_077241.1, read on the forward strand.
GGTTAAGTAGATTCATAGCAGCTTCTCACAGTTTAGAGTAGGCAGAAAAGTTAACCAGATCGGAAGGTTTGAAACCTAGGCCCATTTGGACATAACTTCAAATCATGTGATTTGAAATTAAGTTAATTTGAAGTTGAAATTTTGGTTGGGCGTGTAATTTGAAGTTTTTAAGTTGTATTTTTTCTGATAAATATGAAATCCCCATAATCAAGCTTAACCCTAAGTTCATTGGTCCATGAGTTGGCTTTGCCTCCAGGTTTATTAGGTGTTCATCCAGCGTTTCATGTTTAAGTGTTGAAGAAATATCATTCTTATGTTTATCATGTGGTTTGATGAAATTTGATACAGTTGGTCCAGAATTTGATATTTGAGGAGGTGCCTATAACTATTTTGAATAGGCAAATTCGAAGGCGAGGTCTAACAAGATTGCATCTATGAAGGTGCAATAAAGGCATCAGAGGAAACCACCTAGAAATTGAGTTGGACATATAGAGCAGATTTCCCTAACTTTTCAACGGTTCATGAACTTTTCTTCCTCTTCATTATTTTATTAAACCCATGTCAACAATCAAATCGAAATCAGGGGAGTATATGTTTAAATCATTTAACTCCATATATTTTCAATTTAATTTATAATTTTAAATATTTTAAAGTATTTACTTTGTCTCTACTTGTAGTAAGTATTCCACCTCACCCTTAGAGTTAATAATTTGTGAGTGGGCATAATTCATCCTCTTTTACCAACACTATTTTCCTGCAAATCCAGAGTCGAACAAACAAAACCTTGCACAACATGGGTTCACAATACCAGAGCTTAAAAGGGCTTGTCTCCTACAAAAGTTGCTACGACCCTTCATCTCAATTCAAGAATGGTTGAACTTGAGAACCACTCGTCTCCTCCTCCTGATCCCTCAAACGATCCGGTTCCTCCACCACCACTAGATCCAACAACCCCACATGCTCAAACTGGGTTCAATCCCAGCAGAAGTAAGTGTAAGATTTGTAGAATCTAATTTGACCGTATGTTATTTCAATTGCGGTAAAATGGGTCTGTAATAATGGATATAGAGGTTCTTTAAGCCAACCCAATTCGTTTTTTTTTTCTTCTGATGAATTTTTTCCCTGTATATATCTGTCCTAGAGATTTTCCTTTTCCTTAATCTTTTTTGTCTCGATAGAAACTTGTATGTATAATTCTGAAATTGCCTGCAAATTATTTACTAGTATTTTGAATGAATGGGTCGAATAAAGTGAATGATATATCCCATTCATATGTAATGTTTGGGATTTCATATTTGTTTACGCTAGGAGGGATGTAAGTTCTCAGATTGAGTTTGAAAAACAATCTGATTTGATTTGTTTCTCTTTTGCAGCTTAGATACTTTAGGGATTTAAAGTCAATATTCTTATCTTTATTTGCACTTTGTTCGTCTAAGGAGCTGTCTCAATGGATTTGCTGAAACCCCTAAAGGCTAGATAGAGCGTTTATAGAATAAACTAAAGATTTGTCTGTCTTATTTTGTATTGTGGTGGGGTTTGGATGTATCAAAGAATGAGCATTGCAATAATATGTCTCTTCTTGTTTATGTTGGGAAGAGTCACAGTTGAAGGGGTCACAAATTCTAGATATACTCGTACCTATCAAAGAAAACAACTTTCTTGCTATGTTCCTAAAATAAAAAAGATTAATCCTAAACTTCTGCCTTCTTGATATCTGATTGATTATAATATATGTAAACATAGAGTCCTTCATCTCATATTGGTTGGCTTTTCGTTTTCTTTCTTTTCGCTTGCCATTGTTGTGTCACTGGGGTTGTGGTCTTCTCTTTGGCAACTCACAATGGTGATTTTCTCTAATAGATTAACTAATTGTGAGTTTAGTATCTTGAGCAAAATATCTTCTAATGAGATAAAATGGTGGTTATCTGTAATAGATAATTTAGTTATCAATTTGTCTCTTGAGCACTTATCTTCCAATGAAAGATGACAAGACAAATAATATCATCTCCAAAGAATTTGGTAGCTGAGTATTCGTCTATCGAACTGTTTGTGTCCAGAAGATTTTAGTTTGTGTTAGTTTTGAAATGGAGGAGAATTTGATTTGTTTAATCTAACATGTACTGTTTCTTCTAGTTTATTACAGTTGTTTAATCTAACATGTGCTGTTTCTTCTTGAGTATCACAGTGATTGGTATCATCAGAAGGAAGGCCATGATAAAAGACTTAGCTGCTATATACCATGCAGAGTGCCTTGCATATTGTCAAGAACTATTGGAACTTCAAAAAAAAGCGGAAGAGGTTAGCAATATCGTCCTGCAACTTTTATGTTCATTTCACTTTGAAGAAGGCCCTTTTTTTGAATTTTAAAAAAATAAAAAATTCATGCTTAAAGGAATAATTGGAACCTATTATTTTGACTGAGTATTTACTTCATGAGATCAATATCTACCGTTAACCTAAATTGCGTGGACTCTTCACTTTCGATGCCACCCCCGGGTCGGATTCTCCAAAAGTACACTTGGAGAATCCGACACACACCTGTTGACATATTTGAAGAATCCGAGCTACATAGCTGTCAACATATCATGGTCATAACAACGAGTTTATGCTTGTAAATTTTCTGTCTTTCTCCCACTAGAGGCTCTTTGCAGTTTTACTAATTTTTAGGAAGATAGGTAAGTGAGTTGTTTGCATGTGCAGACTCTTGTATATGTCGTTGTCCTGGACCTTAATTGCTCTGTTTTGATTATTGAAAAAATATGACACTTGAGCCTAACTTAACCCCAAAAGCTAGCTCATGAGGGAGGATTTCCCAACTACATATAAGCAGATAACCAGTCCATTTTCCAACCATTGTGGGGTTCTAACCCACCTAACACGATAACACACCCCTTTTGCACCTAGGCTCAATTAGAGCGTGGACCGGAGCCCAAATGGGGATGGAGGTGGCTCTAATACCATGAAAAGATATGGTATCTAGGCCTAACTCAATCCCAAAAGCTAGCTCATGACAGGAGAATTGCTCGAGTCCATATAAGTAGACCACAGGTCTATTCCCCAACCAATGTAGGACTCTAACCCACTCTAACAATTATCAATCTATAATGGTATGACTTGCAATATCTGTTTTTTCGCTAGACGGTTTCATTTGCTAGCTGTAGATGTACAATGTTGCTCCTCACTCCACTTCTTTTCCTGTGGTCTTTATTTAAAGATTGTCTATCTCTTGTATATAAATACATTGTTGAAACAAAAAAAATGATATACATACATTGCTGAGAAGTATATATGATCATTGGAGGAAAGAGAGGAGTTATGGGATTGTGGTTGGAAATTTTAAGAGAAGGATATGACACTTGTATATGTGTTGATGAGAATATGATGTTTGTAACCATCTGATAATACATGAGCTGTAACTGAAAAAAGAGGTACAACTGGAGGGGCTAGATAGGAAGCTCATCAGAAGATGCAAGCATTTTATTCTGTCCGAGAAAAAGAGAGATTTCCCATTCAAAAGAACATGCAGCAGATTCTTTTTCTGGTAAAAGAAACTAGCTCTAGCGGTTACTTAATAGCTCTAACAGTTCCTTGACAATTACTAAGTGACAAAGAACCAGTCATGAATGAAGTTTTTCTATCAACAGTAGGAGGAGGTTCAGCAGTTGTAACGGCATCTTACTGGAGATTCAGTTGTAATGGTTCAAAACTTTGAGAGTTGCTTGGAAATGATGAATGTCAGTTGAGTGAATTACAGAAAAAATTAACTTAGTGATTGATATTTGTTGTGTGTGCTCTGGTCTCATTAATCACTCAGCTTTCAAAGTAATTGTATGATTATTATGACAGGTGCTTGTGTCTAAAATGATATGATAAAGGAACTGCTCAACTCCTAAATAAAGTCAGAGTTTTGTATTCTGCTTAGGCCTTAGTTTTTTCTTACTTTGATAGCTACTCATTTATCCCAATTATTCTCTGGACTCGTTAGTCCTACCCCATGCCTTACTTTCCTGTAAAAATTGGAGAGGAAATCCTACTTTGCAATGCTTTCCTAACACCACCTTACTTCAAGTTTCTAGTACAATGCCTGCCTTGATGAACATAATATGCGAAGTTTTGGAGTTCTCATCAGAATCTAGTAGTAAAAAGATGAATATGCAATAATTATGATGCCTACCAGCTCTTATTTTCCCTTTTTTCGGAAAGATATGTTAATTGCTTGTGTGTTCATTTTTCCTGGTTTGTTATATCCATTATCATAGTAACCTTTTTTTTCCTTCCAAATGCTCGCAGTCATTAATTGAAATGAAAGCTGCAGAAGATTCAAGGAGAGAAACAATGAGGCCCCCAAAACGTATGAAGAAAGCCCGTTAGCATCTAACGTAAGATATGCTTGTGCTCTATTCTCTGTGTTCTTGAAAGATTTTCTTGCCCTTTTAACATTAGCAACCTGGAAATTGTCGTTTACTTATTCCAGAAAGGTACAAGTTTGTTAAATCTGATAGATACAGCTCATTACAGAAGATTAAGATGAATTGTATTTTGTTATTTCAATTTTGAGGTAAAGAAAAGTATGTTGATAAAGCTGGATCAATCATAGAAGTCATAGAATCCACGTAAGCTCTGCGCATATGCTAGTTACATGAAGGTCATGCTAAGCCCGGGTCCAAGTTCATGACATAAAAATAATATGAGTAATAATTTAATTAAAAAAGTATAATTTGTATTATATTTTCCAAAGTTGGTCAAAGGCGTGCTTAAAGTTTTGTTGCCTTGTTTTTCATGTAGAAGATGTTTCTTCTCCTTGTCGTCTCTGTTTCTCTTGTTTGTGAAGATGATGAAGAGGCCAAATTGATGATGGTTCCCTTCTGATTTGCTCCCGATCTAACTGTATTATGAGTTTTATAGCCCATGATGCTTGTGTTGTTTAGTCCTTTTGTGTAGCCCTGCAAAATGAACAAACAGTTATATAAGAAACCATCTTCATTTTTCTCCTCTTGTATTTGAAAATCTCTGTGTGTCCCTTTTCCTTTTTTCCCCAACTCCTTCAGTGATTCTTAATTCCTAAATAAGGGATTTGACTTTTATCACTGTTTAGGATTCTTCTCATGTGCACGTCCAAATCCTTAAACAAATAACACTGCATTGGTCCTTCATCTAAAGCATAATTGGCTAAAGCATCAGCCAATTTATTTGCTTCTCTTAGGGTATGCTTAAAAACGACATCCAAATCTCTCTTGTATTCCTCCACTTCTTCTATCCAGTCTGCTATATTCCATGGAGGTTTTCAATCTCCAGTTATAATTTTTTGGATAGTTTGAGAGTCTGTCTGAAAAATGATGTTATTAAGCCCCTGCTGCTTACAGTATTTCAAGGCTTCCAGTAGAGCCACAATTTCTGCTTCTATATTGGTGGCATAACCAATTTCCTCTGCTTGAGCATATATTAAATTCCCTTGTGCATTTCTCACACAAAAACCATAGGCACTCCTCCCTGGGTTACCTCTAGAAGCTCCATCAGTGTTGCAAGCACACCAACCGTGTGGAGGGATATTCCATCTAACTTGCGTTACTTTCATTCTTGCTTTGCCTTCCTCCAGTAAATGCACCAAATTTTTCCACCCAGTAGGAATATTTCTAATTGAGGGGTTTCTGTATAGAACTAGTCTTTGGATAGAGATTAGGACTAGATAAATTACTGAGCTATTAACCTTCCTATGCCCATGTTTGATACCATTTCTTCTCTTCCACAATTCCCACAAAATAATTGATGGCACTGCTGCATATATCTGCTTCAATCTGCTAGTTACTGGTGCATTCCACCATTTCACAATTAATTGTTGTAGTTGTACTCCTTCCATGCTTATTCCTGCGGCCTTGCAAAAATAAGACCAAGTTCTTTTAGCAGTCTCTGATGTTAGGAATAAATGGTGCATCGTCTCCTCTCTAGGATTTATACAACACCAACACTTAGACACCAAATTAAAGTTCATCTTTTTTAGGACGTCATCAGAAGGAATTTTGTAATTCCAGCATCTCCACATAAAAAAAGAAATTTTAAAAGGCAATCCTTTAATCCACATGAAACTATATTTGCTCATTTGTGGTCCCCTTAACCTAATAAACTCCCAGGTTGATTTAATAGTAAAACCTCCACTTGTGTCTAGTATCCACCATGGTCTATCACAATTTCTTTCTTCCCCGGGGGTGGTTATATTGTCAATGATGTGATCAACAATGTCTTCAGTGAGTACTTCCATCAATTTTCTTCTATTCCATCTCCCCTGTTCAGTCATTTCTTTGACATTTTGAATTCTAGTATCATAGGTATTCCCTGGATTTACATAGTATAGAGCTCCCAATCCAGTCCAGTTATCAAACCAAAAAAGTGAATTCCCTTTCCTAGTTTGCCACCAAATTTGATGTTCTATTAGGTCCCTGGCTTCTAGCATTTTTTTCCAGGTCTGTGATCCCTGTTTCCATTGTACCACTATAGCATGATCCTTTCTACAATATTTGTTAGTCATATAGTCACTCCACAAGGTAGATTTTGTTCTGAAGTTCCACCAAAGTTTACAGAACAGTGCCAATGAGACATCATGAAGTGATCTAAAACCTAGGCCTCCTTCTGTGGTTGGAATACATACCTTATTCCAAGCCACCCAATGTCTACTCTTCCCCCCAATAGTATTGCTCCAAAAAAACTGAGCAAACATCTTGTGTAGTTGTCTGATAATTCCAATAGGAGGGTTAATAGCTGATAATATATGTATTGGCATGCTTTGCAACACATGTTTAATAAGAATTGTCCTTCCTCCAAAAGATAACATCTTTCCTTTCCATCCTTGAAGTCTGTTCATGATTTTAAGGATCAAAGTATTAAATAATTCCTTTTTTCTTCTACAGTGGTAAATAGGGCAGCCCAAATACATAAAGGGGAATTCTTTTCTATTGATACCAGTTACAATCTCAACTGTGATACTGATGTCACCTGATACTCTGTTATGCATATAGACTGCACTTTTGTCCATGTTAATCTTTTGCCCAGAAGTCTGTTCATAGTTTCTCAAAATCTCCATTATTTTTTGCAAAGACACCACATCTGCTGAGGTAAAGATAATCATGTCATCTGCATATGCAAGATGATTGATTTTTGGACTCCATTTAGGCATTCCAAAACCCTTAAACTGAGAATTTTGATGCAATGCATTTAAACTCCTTGATAGGACTTCTGCTCCTAGAATAAATAGGGTAGGAGAAAGAGGGTCCCCTTGCTTTACTCCTCTAGTAGATTTAAAGAATCCTTGTTGTTGGCCATTTATCAACACTGAGTACCAGTTGTTGCTAACAATTCTATAGATCATGTCTATACTCTTTTCTGAAAATCCCATCTGTCGAAGTACTTTAGTTAAGAACATCCAAGATACCCTATCATAGGCTTTTGCCATATCCAACTTCATTATAACATTTGCATCTTTAGTTCTTAGCCTTATGTCAGAGACAATTTCTTGGGTCAGTAGGATATTCTCCACTATACTTCTGTTTTTAATGAAGCCAGCTTGATTGAGAGATATATGATCAGTTATTTTGGGAACCAATCTTTCATGGATCAATCTAGAAAAGATTTTGTTCACAAAATTGCTCAAACTAATTGGTCTCATATCAGAGAGAGTGTTAACCGTATCTTTCTTTGGTATTAAGATTAAATTAGTATGGGTGACAAACCTGGGCAATTCTGCACCACAGAAGAAGGCTTTCATCATATTGGTGACATCCTCTTCAATGATTTCCCAGCAAGCTTGATAGAACACACCAGTAAATCCATCAGGTCCTCCTGTACTTTCACTATTTAATTGGAAGACCACTGCCTTAACCTCTTCTTTGGTAGGTTCTGCTTCAAAACACAGGTTGTCTTCCTCAGATATCATTTTGGGTAAGTGGTTAAGGATTTTATAGTCTTTTGGATCTTCTTTCTTTGTGAACTGATCAGTGTAAAAATTGATGGCTTCTGTGATTATTCCCTCTTCCTCTTCTATCCAGTTCCCATCTTCTCCTTGTATTCTTCTTATCTGCATCCTTCTCCTTCTCCCTTGTACATGTGCATGAAAGAATTTTGTGTTTCTATCCCCATCATGAAACCACTGCATCCCAGCTTTCTGTTTCCAGAATTCTTCCTCTAGATGTAGGAATCTGTTTAAATCTGCTTGTACTTTGTGCAATTCCTGTCTGTTGGTAGGTGTTGGACTGTACTGAAAATGAGTTTCCTTCACTTTGATAATCTCTTCAAGGGTTTCAATTTCATGAAATATATTCCCAAAAGTTACTTTACTCCATTGTGACAAAGCTGCTTTCACCTTTTTCAGTTTATGATGAAAAAGTATGAAAGGGTTTGCCATAAACTCAGCTGTCCAATTTTGTCTAACTATCTCCATAAATCCTTCCTGTTTTACCCAAAAATTTAAAAACTTGAAAGGTTTTTTGATGTTTCTATTGTCTCCTATGTAAGAAATTAACACAGGAGCATGATCTGAACCATTTCTAATCAAATGTTTGATATCAATACTAGAGTATTTTGATTGTAGTAGTTGGTTGCCCAAACATCTATCTAGTCTCTTGAATATACAGTCATCCCCATTTTGACCATTCCACCAAGTAAATTTGTTGCCACTAAACCCCAAATCTGTTACTCCACAATTCTGGATACATCCTCTGAAATCCATAATTTCATTAATGGTTACTGGTAGACCTCCAAGTTTCTCCTCTTCTGATGTTATTGTATTAAAATCACCCCCAATCATCCATGGAATGTTGATTGAGGTAGCTAAATCCTCCATAGAGTCCCATAACTCCATTCTTTCATTTTGAGTACATTTTGCATATACCATTGTTACTAGTATCTCATCTTGACTTCCTCTGATCTTTAGCTTTATGGTTAAATGTTGCTGATGATCCATTATTATGTGATAGTCAAAAATATCTTCCACAAAAACCCAGATCTTACCTGATATATTGGCCATTGCATGTTCCATGCCTAGCATCAAAGCCCGAGTTTTGTTTGCACTTTGGGTTTAAAGTCCCAACGAACCTTAGAGCTTTTTTGCATTTTTGTACTTTTGATAAAACTAAATTATTTTCTCATCACATAATTAATATAATTCAATGGCACATTTAATATGAGTATTGTTGATAAGTTTTCATAATATTTAAAGTTCCTAATCACCTAATTAGATCATTTTAAAGTAAAAGTTTACTTATGAAGAAGGAAGTTTTGCAGGAGAAATATAAATATCATCGGGGACACAAGCGATTCGACATTTTGTGAAATAACATGATTTAAATTATGTTAAATAATTACAACTCGATGAAAGTCATAAATTGAAAATATTGGCGTTTATTCAATGAAGTGGTTGAGAATCCTGAGTTCTCATGTTCAAAACTCAGCGGAGACCAAAAAACCACTAGGTGATTCTTCTCATCTATCCTAGTCCTGGTGGATAGAGTGACAAATAATGTTAAGGGCAATTTAATACTCCCCACGATTCATATTTAATACTCATAAGATCTATTAAATGCTCCCGTTGGAAACGAAAATGTGGCTCCACTGTTACCAAAATGTATTGTGACAAATAATGTCAAGGGTAATTTAATACTCCCTGTGATTCATATTATATGGTATTTTTAGCTTACAACAACATATGCAGTGTAATCTCACGAGTGAGGTCGAGGGAATGTAGAGTATACGCAAACCATACCTCTACTAGTGGAGGTAGAGAGGTTGTTTTTAAAGACCCTCAAGTCAAGTGCAACAAATCAAAGTAGTTATGGAAAAAGGAAATACCATTGTGAAGAAAACATGTCAATTAATAAGGAAAGAAGTACAAAACATTCAAAAAAAAGGAACAGTAATAACATTGAAATAATGAGGTACCTGAACCATAATAGACAACAAATGGCAACAAATACAAAAGCAAGAAACTACATGTATATGACTAATATTATGACAAATAATGTGCTTCTAGACTCCTACCAAGCCTAATTCCGCCAAAAAACGAAACAAAGCTCAACTACCTATTAATCTTTTATTTTAATTTGTGACTTCCATATCCTCTTATGTAAGGTCATCTCTTTGATAAGCTGAAGTTGCATCATGTCTAGTCTAATCACTTCTCTCCACTACTTCTTCGGCCTACTTGTACCTCTCCTCATATCTATTATTTTCAACCTCTCACGCCTCTTCACTAGGGTGTTTGCACATCTCCTCTTTACATGTCCAAACCATCTTGACCTTGCTTTCCTCTTCTTGTTCACCATGGAGGCCACTCTCACCTTGTCTAAGATATCCTCATTCTAAATCTTATCTCTCCTAGTATGTGAACACATCTACCTTAGCATCCTTGTTTTCGCAACTTGCATTTTCTGAATATGAGAGTTCTTAACTGGTCAGCACTCCACTGCATATATCAAAGTCGGTCTAACCAGTACGTTGTAGAAATTACCTTTAGGTTTTGGTGTTATCTTTTTATCACACAAGATTTTGGAGGTGAGCCTCCATGTCATCCGCCCTGCACCAATATGATGTGTGACATCATCATCGATCTCCCTATTTTCATGGATTAAAACCCCAAGATACTTGAAACTTACTTTCTTGGGGATGGGTTGTGTATCAAGCCTCACTTCCACGCCTACCTCATATGAGGCATCACTGAACAAGTAGGAAGTGTTTTAACTAAAAAGTAAGAAGCACTTGAACCACCAACAACAACATACCTAGTGAAATCCTTCAAAGTGGGGTTTGGGAAAAGTAAAGTATACGCAAACCTTGCCACTACCTCGTGAAGGTAGAGGAGCTGTTTCCGAAAGATTCTTGGTTCAAGTGCATCAAACCAAGTAGCAGAAGAAGAAAACAATGGAAGAAAGCATAGTGGTTAATAAGAAAAACAATGCAAGTCTAAAAGAGGAAAACACTAAAAACCTTAAAACAATGTGATAATCGACATACAATAAACAATATATGGCACGAACTACAGGATACGACTAGTCCTACAACAAGCACACCTATGTAGGGCAAGACAACACCCTACCCCTACTAGCCTTCCACCCTAATACGCGAACCTCCACTCTTTTCTATCTAAAGTCATGTCCTCAGTAATGTAAAGCTGCATCATGTCCTGTCTAATCACCTATCCCCAATTCTTTTTCCATCTACCCCTACCCCTCTACGCACTCCCTACCACCAGCCTCTCACACCTCCTCACTGGGGCGTCGACGTCCCTCCTCTGCATATGCCCAAACCATCGCAGTGTCGCTTCTCTCATCTTATCTGCCACAGGGGCCACTCCCACCTTCTCCCGGATAACCTCGTTTTCTTGTCACTCCTGGTATGTCCACACAGCGATCTCAACATCCTCGTCTCCGCAACATGCATTGTTTCAACATGTGAGTTCTTGACCGGCCAGCACTCCACTCCATACAACAAGGATGTCTAACCACCACTCTGTAGAACTTACTTTTAAGTTTAGATGGTACCTTCTTATCACACAAGACTCCAGAAACAAGCCTCCATTTCATCCAAGCACTTTAAATAAAGTATCCTTTATTAAATAGTACCAATCTATCATTTTGGTGCTACAAATTAAAAGATAATGTAGTTCATGCACATTTTTCATCGAAGTTGAAGTCTCAAAATTCTCAAAGAAAAGCTGTAGAAGTTAATACAGTTATTGAATATTAATGGCTTTTTAGAAATTTTTGCTCCTCGAAAGAAAACACACAAACCGTTTAAGTTAAATTGATAACATTAGTGTTTTTGTATAATTATCGACTTAATTAAAGATAATAGATTACAAAATATAAAGCCATTAACATCTTCCTCCTTCATGGTCTTTCATAGAAACATCTCAATAGGGAAAATAAGTCCACTTTTAATTTTCTAAAAATAGATTAATAAATGCAGAAACTTCATAAAAGAATGATAAATGCACAAACTGAGAAATAAATACAAAAACTTGATAACTTAAATGCATGACGTAGAACATTCTTTCAATCAGCCAAGAAGATGTAAGTATGTCAAGCATTAGAAGGCAGCCGTGAATCAAAGAGCAACTGGAATGCTCAAATAATATTCTTCCCCAAAATTCTTCAAATTTATCCAATTTTGTCAATTTAATCATGGGAAACAAAAGGAAGACTCAAAAATTAAATAAGTGAGCAATTTATTATCTAATTTTCATGGTACCTCAAGGACAAAATGGTGATAATCTGACAGCATAATATTTGTTTATACTCCGATATGGATAGCAAGGAAAGAAGAATTCATGTTCTTTGGTTGCCTGCTTTTATTACTTATTCTTTCTTGATTAGGGCCATCATTTGCACTAGTGCTCTAAATTCTTCTCTGATTACATACAATTTTTCCCAGTAATGCAACATATTTGGTTTGCATATCATGTTAACTGATTAACATTTGAAAATAAATATTAACACGTTAACAAAAATAACTAAAAGTCAGTATAACTTGCCTATATCAAGCAATGTACTGATGTAGAAGAAAGAAATCGAATTTGAAATGATTGAAATCAGTTAAGAATATGGTGAAGAGATTAAAACTAAGATAATGAAATTACAGAAGAGGGAAACACTACAATCTCACATGAACTTATCAATCAAAAAATCACAGATGTAGAGAGCGAAAATTGTCAAAAGAACTAACCAGCTTCAGCAGACGGAGAACAAGCAGTACATTTGCCTTTGACACGAACACATTATCTCAGCAATGCCTTGAGATGGCACAATAAAAATAATTAAAACAACTCAAAGACAAAAATACAAGAATTCTTCACAAGTGATACAACTGCACAAAAAAAGCACATACCGAAGAAAAATAAGGTTGGCCAACATAGGTATTTTGGTTCCCTTTTTTCATTAATCAGATTTTGGATTTTGCTTATACTCTGTGTACCAAATTCACCCTCCGTAGACACTTCAAATATCCAATTCACCTTCAAAATTTCACTTTACCCAACCAAAACCAGCAAGAACTATGCATACAAGTTCAAATCACCTGGTATTTATTTCTTAGCATACAAGTTCAAATCAGAAATTATTGACATGCATTGTACCCTTCGGGGTGGCTCAGTGGTTTGGGCTTGGGACTTTTATGTTGGAGATCTCAAGTTCTAAACCCCTTGCCAACGAAAGCAAGCGTTTTGCCTTTTGAGTCAAGTTCGTCACACCGGACTTGTCTAGTGCGGGTTATCTCTCCTATGTGGTTTGCGAGCTATTGCATAGGAGCGGGGTTATACCTTGTGCGCACCGTAAGGTTAGTGACTGTGTAGTTTGCGAGCTATTGCATAGGAGCGGGGTTTTACCTTGTGCGCACCGTAAGGTTAGTGACTGTGTAGTTTGCGAGCTATTACATAGGAGCGAAGTTTTATCGTGTGTGCACCCAAATGGTAGCGGCTACGGGTTTCCCTTGTCATCAAAAAAAAAATATTGACATGCATGAATAAAATCTTAGTAAGAAACTATCCAATAGATATGGAAATTTGTAGTTTTTCGAGCAAATTTCCATTACCAACAAATGGGTGCACAAATAAAGTAAAAAGGGGATAAAACTCACCAGATGTCAGAAATAATAGAAGGCATAGACAAACTTGGAACCAAAATGAGAGAACTCGAAGAAGAAGAAGTTGAGTTAGTGAAGAGAATGAATAGATAGATACAAAATAATGATTTCTGGACTGTACGATGGTTCAATTAAGCTCAAAGCAAGACATATGCCCTTCGTCGTAGGACTCATGCTTATTAAAAGTTATTAATAATTACTGTATTGTGCATCTTTTGTGACTTGTAAATATGGTTTCAAGCACTATCTTGGTGCTGGTGTTTAATATATTGTTACCTGTTTAAAAAAAGAAGTATGTTAAATCTTTTCTTTTTCTCAAATTGGATCAACTATCCTGATCTGTCCGAAAAGTTGACGCTATCTATCATTGATGCAGAGGATGCATTTTTGGATTTTTGGATTTTTGGTGATTAAATTGGGAGCCATATCTTAGTTTCTGATCCTGCAATGGTCTCTATGCCGTGCTATGTGGATGGAACCACTAGGTACTAATCGTATAGCTCAAAGTCACACAGATACTCTATTTTGTAGGCAGTAGAGTTTGATGATTGTACAGTTATATGCAGAATGTAACCTTGTTTACTGTATGAGTAGAAAATAGCATTAACTGGTAAAGCTTGGCTGCTAAACGTCTACAGCAAATTCTACCACAAGAAAACTGAGGAGAGAAAATATGTATTTTTCTTTTCTTTTTGCTTACTAATCTGAATTTGCACGGGATATTTCCATAAAGTGAAATAAAGCCGTAAAGTGCTCTCAAGAAGTTTTTTCATTTTCAAAGCTCGAAAACGTATCTTTGGTTCATGGATATCCAAATGTGGCATGCCCAAATAGAAATTGTGGTGAACAGGGACCCCATGTTAGCGATCAACACCCAAACGAAAAATTTTATTATGTGCTTCATTCAACTGACATCATGGCACACTACGTACAACCTTTTATGGATATGTTCCTTTAAAAAAACATTATTTTATTTTCTTGAAACGAAAAGTATGTAAGCACTTGTTTATTACACAATTTTTGGGGAAAAATTAGTCTTTCCCTTGAAAGTACATGCTACACAAGTAGTATTTTCTTTCACTTAATGATTAGTGGATAATATTGGTAAGATTAAGACCTATTTTATGTTGCCAGTGGTTTTTAGTTTAAATTTTTCCCTATTTCTTGGCTTTCATCTATAAGCAAGCACTTTCTTGGGGAATTATAACTTTCTGGTAAAAGAATAAAATGGAAATAATATTTATTCGCCAAATTTGGCTGTTGAAGTGTAACGTAGTGCAATTGAGTTTCAATTGCCTGCAAAAGATTTTAATTAAACTAAGAGCAGTAAGGAGATGTGTCTTGAGGATGTGTTTTTTAACCAGATATTGCCTTACTGTATAATTGTTTGAATATATAAATGACAATGATAGTCAAAAAAAGGTCAAATACTAGACAACCCATCTAATTTGCACTTGGTTTTTAATTTTTTTATTTCGTTCTCTTGTTGTTTTTTTGCTGCTGCGGCCTCAATACAATTCTGGCTATCCTCTCTCTTCTTTTGCATGCTGCCCGTGTTGCCCTCTCATGATTGAATGTGAAAAAGAATTTATTTTGTTTAGCAACAGTCTTATAAGGATGATGTAGAGGAAAATTTCTCGTTGCTGCGTTTGCCGTTAAAGAGTAAGATGCTGATTCATGGGTGGGTGCTGATGATCCACCATATCTGTGGGGGAGGCGGTGGAGGAATTAGAGGACTGGTTCCAGAAATCGATAGGTTAAGGCAATCAACTGAAAATCGACCAAAAGGACCTGTCAAGCCTTATCTCAACCTTGTTCCATTTTAATTCTTCAACCTTATCTTTTATGTATCATTTATACACAAAAAAAAATCGATGTAAACTATTCAGCGTGATTTGATAAAACATAAAAAGGGTCTGAAACATTAAATAAATAACACAACATATTTCATTTTTTCATACCATCTAGATAATCTAGATTTAACTCAGGTATTTTCTTTCTAACTTTAGTTTAACCTCAATATGAGTAGAAAGTACTCATCTTTTAACACTACTAAAAAATGCTAAAACTCTACCGACTTCGTTAGAGTGTCAATGAGTTTTTTTTAAAAAAAAGTCAGACACTTTCCTCGGTTACTTTTCACGCAAAAAAAGCGCAGGAACTATAAAAAGAAATTATTTTTTAAGAAAAAAAATTGCTACACAGTCTCCTGAACTACATTTTCTAAACAAAACTAACAGATATCCATCGATTTTTAAAGCGCAAAACTGCAGTTGATGAGCATAAATAAAAATAACGGAAACATAAAAAATTAGTATTTTATATTTAAATGGTACATAAAAAATGGGGTTGAAGGATTAAAATGGAACAAGGGTGAGATGGAGTGCCAAAATGAAACTGGAGGCAAGTAGAGGTGGTTGTCTATGTATTTGACCAAAAAAGAACAAGCCTTTCTGGAGAAAATTCCCAAAGAATATAGGCTTCTGGACCTTAATGTTGTTACTTGTTAGTAATAATTTGCAAACAAGTGAGAAATAAAATGTCTTGACACTTCATGTAAAGTGTTGACACCACGCAGACACTAAAAAAATAACAAAAAGATACATATTTCACTCATTTGTGAAACACTCTTCAAAAAAAATTGTAAGAAAGAAGACATGGGAACAAAAGGCATCTTCTCTCACTTTTTCAGTAAATAATCTTTTAGAAGAGGCAAGTTTTAATATTCAAGTTAGAAGCCAAAAACATCAATGACCAAACCAAACTTCATTCCATGTAAAAACTTATATTTTCAGGATGCAAGAAAATAGATACAAGGATGGACAATGTTCAGTATGATACTATATGTTATTACAAAACCAGACAGTATGAGGAGTTAACTCATAAGTTTAATGTGCATGTAAAAATTGATTACAACCTATATTGAAGCTGCTGCTTAATCTTATCATAACCAACCACAACACGTGAAGGATGAAGATGGAAGTCGACCTGTCTGGCGTATGTATTGAACTTGCTCTGCAGTTTTCTCAGCTTGCTGATTTCTTCTAGCTTCAGCTGCAGCACGCTTCTCTTCTGATTTTTGTCTTGCCATTGCAATCTTCTTCACCATTTTTGCTTGAGCTTGTGCTCTCATTTGCTCAACTTGTGCCTGAACAATACATATCATGAGTGTAAAATAAAATGAAAATTTTGCAGTAAATTGAGCGCTGGATCATTAACTCAAGGGAGTGGAGCAGTTTAATATGATGCTAAATTGCCTCATTATGAGTACGTGACACAGGTTGGTTCAATTTCTAAGAGGTGTCTCAGTAGCAGAGTTTTGATATACAACCATCCATAATCAACTTCAGATCAATTAAACATGTCCAACATTCTCCAAGAGTGAGGCTTTTAATCACGGTAGAACATAATTTACTATATCGATAATCAGATGTACCTCTATTTTCCTCAATTCTGCCTCTAGCTTTGCTTTGTGCTGGCTTTCCCAAGCTTGGATTTTAATCTCTTCACGCTTATATCTGGAAGTTCAATGGTCTTTCTGTTAATTCATAATTTACAGTAGAATATAGATTTTAAAATGTGTTTGATACGATTCAAAGTTTAATACTGGGGCAACCTTGCAGTGCCTTTTGACTTTTCCGCTTCCTCCCAAGCAGCTGCCCTTTTAGCATATTCCATTCGTTCAGCCTCAGCAGCATCAGCCTTGCTTTTATCCTTCTCATCTTTGCTCGCCCAAGCAGCTATATTCATTTTACCGAGTTGGACCCCAAGGGCTACAATCTCTTTTCTTGTCTTCATCTTTAATTCTTCCTCCGACAATTCCCTTTTATTGTTTTGTGTTGAAGTTTGAGAAGCATTGTCAATATAATTCTCTGTAGGTGTCGGAGCTGGTTCTCTACGAGGTGTAGATGGGATTGAAGAAGTGGGGCTGCGGAGTGGAGTTGTTGCACCAACAGGTGTAGCAGTTCTTGAAGGTTCTTGACTTGGAATAGGTGTCATTTCCGTTCCCATATCTCTCATGGAGACTGATCTTATTGCAGGGCCAACTGCATTGATATTCAATCAAACAGTTCAGATCAGCACAGTATAAAATCAATGTTCTGTATAAGAGGGTAATAATCAAACTTAGTTAACTATTTAATCTGAAATGTGTGTATGGGAATTCCACTACAGTTCAATAAAAGCACAAGTTTCAGCTCCACGCCTCCGTTCCATCAATAACCTCTGTCGTGCTTTTAGCAGAGACTTAAACCAGATTTTATGAACCCCCAAACAGAAGCATAGTAAATTAAATCGTACCACCTGCATCCCGCCCAAAAATAGACTGGTCATTGCATTGGTTAAAGATCCAGAGCAGGCCAAATCATCAAGCGCGTGGATGAAACAATAAATACATGCATCTTTATTTTGGTAAATACTAGGGCATAAATTTTCCTGATGTATGAATTCTACTTGAGGCACTATATTAACCATCAATCTTCAAAACCACCTGAGGCAGTAGGATTGGCAGTGTTCCATCTGAAAATACAATGCATCGACCTAAATATACACCTTTCTCGTTGCATACGCTAGATGCCTACACTAAAATGTGACAATTCGTCATGCCTCTAAGAATGAGCATAAGATTCTACAGGAGGCGCACAATCAGTATTTTAATCCAAGCAGTTAAGTTAGTAGGACTGACAATAGTTCATCTAAAACCTCAATACCTCACCCTCCCTCCTGCTGGTTCCCCCGTCCCCTCCTCTGGTGGAAGTGTAAAATTCTTAAAGAACAATTACATTAAGTTAAGGCAGTGAAAATCAACATTAGGAACAAAAGAATCCATAATGTACCTGTTTTATCTCCAGTCAAACAAGAGTCCCCACAGACCACCTCAGTCAAATCCTTACTTTCAGGGCAAAGATCAAGTGACACGGCATTTGACCCATTTCCTCGACTTTGAGAACCAGGTTGATCAAAATCAAACTTCTCGGGCACTAACTGACATGCGGGTTGACAAAAATCTACCTTCTTAACCGCTAATTTACTTTCATAACTACTCGATTCTGGAGCAACTCTAACCATGCTCATGGTAGGGCCCCGGTATGCTTGATTCTGCAATTGAACCTTCTTGGAATGATTAGCTTGCACATTTTGCCTATTCATTATCCACTTCTCCGCGTCATTCCACTTGGAAGACATGGGCCGTGAAAACGACCTTGCTGTTATGGAATGGTGGTGCATTGATCTCTCCCCTTTATGAAACTCAAAGCTGGATGTACTATCATAATCAAAATTCTCATCTTCACATCCTTTAACTGGATGAACTGAACTAGAATTTCCGCCGTCCATCTTGGAAGATTGCTGCCTTTTCACACGAGTAGCATCTTCATTTTCTTTCGGCAGGCATGAATTCAAATTCTCATCACCTTGCCTAGAATTTTGGAATGAATGTCCTGGCAATCTATTTTCTGTAGCTTCTAAATTGCAATCTGCATAATAAAAGGGCAGTTAAAACATATTTCCTCTCCTAGGAACTCCACATGGGTTACTGCGAAAAATATTTTTACACTATTGTTTACCTAAAGCTAATTACACAGGTAACTGAAAATTGTAAATGTGAATTTGGAACTGAAAAGTAGGACAAAACAGAACTGTTTTAAGTAACCTAATAATTTGAACTCTTACTGCATATAACTTAGTCTTAAGAATTAGCCCTCCCAAAAACAACAACAAAAAATATTACTATCCTAGAGGCACATATCCAAACTACAACATAGTCAAGTTGCACAATGGAAAAAATGGGAGCTGGGGCAGTTTCGCAGATCCAGGATTTTCACTCGGGCTAGTCAAAATTTAAAGAAAAAAATACACAAAAAAATATTAGATGATTTAATATATAGTATGTACTCCCTCCATCCCAATTTAAGTATCTTACTTTCCATCCATTTTGATCTGTCCCAAGATTTCAAAAACTATATACATATTTATTTAAGAAGACGAGATTCAAAAGTTTTCTTTTATTTCTTGAACTTTGTATCTAGTCAAATCAAGATACTTAAATTGGAGTATACACATAACTTTTTTTACATCTATCTATACATTATTGTGGTGTTGACAGCCCTTGGACCACTGGCTTGGGGTAAGGGGTGGATCCAGTAGTTCACTAAAATGTTGAAGCTGCTAATGAAAGTTACTTTCAGGATGAGTAAATTTGAATAAATAAATTGACATACATTCTTCCTCAAAATCTCCACTTTGAGTAGCCAGCAAACTGTTGTTAACAAACTCAGAATCCTCAAGCCTAGCAGGTGAAGTTCTTGAGGAATTACTATTTGATCCTTCTTTCTTCTTCTTCTGATGGTTAGGCCCTATAAGCTTCATCCTCAGCTTACTTGGAGATATTATACCAGTCTGAAAAGTAACAAAAAAAAATTCAAGAAAACCAAGCAATTTCAAACAGCACCCACCATAGGATTTGGAATTTCCTAAAAAGCTTCAAACTTTATAACCAAATTCTTAAAAGTAGCTAAAATCCCATAAAATTAACCAATTGAAAAGACAACCCCACACTGTAATTTCTTAAAAACCCCAGATCAAGATTCATTTTAAAGAGCTCAAAAAGGAAGTTTGCAAGTATTTTAGATGAAGAAATGCAGGAACCCCATTTGTGCAGTAGGACAAAAGAAAAGTTGATTAAATTTGTACCTGCACTTTGTGAATTCTTTCGTACTCCATTAGATCCTATCTTCTACTAAGCTACTCTGTGAAAGAGAGAGAGAGTGTGTTCTTAAAGGACAGATTTTCTCTCTTCTTCTCTACTGTGAATGTGAAATTGCTGACTGCAGAGTGTTTTGTTTTAGTTTTGTAGAGCCTACAGGGGGATTATGGGAGTTGTAAATTAAAAATAATTTGGGGTCGGCGATCTTTTGCCGATTCTTTGACCTTTGACTGCCCCCTTCATGCTTTTCATCTGCCCATTTAAGTTCCTCTTTTTTGAGTTTTTTTGGCGAAAATCATCTTTACACTATATTTCAAACTTAGATTACATATATAAAATATTATTTTTAGTAGAAAACATCTTTTATGTATAAAAGTAACAGATTCTATAAAAATCAAGTCACTCATTTGTATTTATTATTTTAAAATACATCAAAAATATTATCGTAAACTTTTTGGGCAATTGAGTTTAATTAAAAAATTTATTTATTTATTTTCATGTGATTTAATATTAAAAAATTATCAGTTGAAATATATTTCTTCTCAACAGGATCTGCTTAAGCGGTATTTGTGGAAGACTTCCACTTCTAATAATGGAGAATGAAACTCGAATGCGAGACATAATCAAAATTTTGATTAAAAACTTGAATGCGAGACATAATTAGAATTTTGATCACTTTAATATCAGATTGCGCTGAAAAATTATTGATCTAACTACAATTTGACTTTAAAAAAGGTGAAGATAATTAAGCTCTAGCTTCTTTCCGTTGGTAAAATAAAAGAAGAACAGATTATGTATCCTCACACTTTCCTAATATTTTTTGTTTCAGCAAACAATAGTGTCCACGATTTTTAATAGTCTTTTTTAGGAGCTCTTTATAGCGGGTAATGAATTATGCAGAAAAACTTTTTGTTCACATAAATTGCACATTTTTTTGTAGGATCCCTTAATTTTTTGACAATATCTAATTGAAGGATGAAAATTATTAATTTTTAAATACTTGGAGGATGTTTTCTATAAAAAAAAACTATATTTTAAGAATGTCATTTAAGTATGGAGTATAGTTTAAGGATATTTTTGACCAAAAACTCATACTATTATACATGGTTTCATATTAGTTGTCTACATTGCTAAAATTATTTATCTCAAATTACTTTATCTATTTCATTTTATTTGATTTCTATGTCAAAAAGTTCTATTACTTTTTTTATATCATCCTTCGTGTTAATTAACTACGTAAAATAATAATAGTCAAATTTAGAGTTTAAAAATATACTCTAACCCAAGACTCGACCCCGACTCGAGAGCCGCCTCATTTTGGTTTCCTAGACTTCAACTCAAAACCCCGCTCTTGTAATATAACTCGAGAATCAATCATAAATTGGGATCCCCACCCTGATACCATAGTAGGACCCGACATGATCCCAGCCTTGTAATCGACATCGATTCAGACTCCAAATTGGGACCCACCTAACCTGCATTGAGACCCGACATTTAACCTCGATCTGACCACGATCCCAACTTAAGATTCAATCTCGACCCCAAATCGATACATGACTTGAGACCCGACTTGGGATCCAATATAAACCCTCGATTAGGGAATTAATACCGACCTTAGCTTGAGTTAGGGTCAAATTCGAATTTAAGGTTGAAGCTAGGTCCCAAGTTGGGTTAGGATTAGGTCTTGATTCGAGGTTGAGTCTTGTGTTGGGATCGGACCCCAGTTGGGGTCAGGTCCTACATCAAGGTCAGGGTTGCGTCTTGAGTTGGGATCGAGGCTAGCATCAGGTCATGTCCTATATCAAGGTCGGGGTTGGGTCCTGAGTTAGGGTCGAAGCTAGCATCAGGTCCCGAGTCAACGATTGAGGTCGAATACCGAGGTCAGGTCGATTCTTAGTTTAGGGTTGCGTCTCAAGTTGAGGTTGGGTAAGTTCGAAGGTGGGTCTTAGTTTAGGGCTAGGGTCGGGTCCTAAATTGAGATCAAGTCTCAACTTAGGGTTTGGTATTATGTTGGGGTTGTTAGTTGGGTCTCGAGTTAGGGTCTTGCCAAGGTGAGGTCTTGAGTTCGGGATTGGGGACAAAATCAAGATTGGGGCTTTAGTCAAGTTGCGACGAGGATTTGAGTCCGAAGTAAAGGGTGGGGTTTTAGGTCCTAAATCATGGTATTTTCCTATATTACACCAAAAAATTCTTGGGATAATAATTTTTTCTTACTAACAAAACTCCAGAAAACAAATAAGAATATCTCTTATTTTTCAAGAAATATTTCCTCAAAAACATAGTTTTTGTGGAAAACATTTTCCTTCATACGAAACACACCCTAGGAGTTCATTTTTTACGGTTTCAGCTATTTTCAGTTTTACTTCTAGAATTTGATATAACTTTTTGAGGTGTAATTTATGTTATTTTCTTATATCTTTTTAGTGTCTATGGTAATTTTGTGTGTTGCATATTCTAAGAGCCCGTTTGGATTGACTTATAAGTTACTTATAAGTTGTTTTCAACTTTTTTGAGTGTTTGGCTGGCCAACTTAAAATTATTTTGTGCTTAAATAAGCCTCAATAAAATAAAGGATTATTTTGAACCAACACCCATGTTCTCACTCAAGATGCTATAATTAATTTAGTTTAATTAGGAATAGCATAATAGATTCTGAAGTTGGACTTTGAGTATAAATTACCTATTGGCTTGTGATTTTTCTATCAGCCTGCGCACAATAGGAACAGATTTTTTAAAATTTATTTTATAAAATTAAAATTAGATAGATTTTGTTATAAAAATCTAATTATCATCGAAGAGGGGTAAATGCCTCTTGGCTATCTCAAAATGTCTATTATAGAAAACTTTTTGGACTCTTTCTAAAGTATGTCTTATTGCCAATGATGAAGAATTCGACAGGAAAGTTAAATAAGCAAAGAGGTAGCTTTTCTTTTTTAACCAGGATTATATCAAAATAAATGTTTTATTTTACTTATTCATATTAATGAATTAATTTTTTTTTTGCTTTTAATATTAAATAATTATATAAAATAATAATAGTTAAATATAGAGTTTTAAAATATTAATAATTTTTAAAATTAATTTAGTAAAATATATTTCTAATTAAATTTTTTTAGAGAATATTTCAGATCGACAAGAATCAAGTAATATGAAATGGAAGAGTAATATATAATGTCACCCTAACTTTTATCCCATCAAATTAA
The DNA here is from genome assembly GCF_947179165.1 of Solanum dulcamara. Classification (NCBI taxonomy): domain Eukaryota; kingdom Viridiplantae; phylum Streptophyta; class Magnoliopsida; order Solanales; family Solanaceae; genus Solanum; species Solanum dulcamara. The sequence goes on from NC_077241.1 coordinate 13,780,403, forward strand.
AGTAGTTACCACTTACGTCCTTTCTAATTTCATTTTTCGAGGGTTAAATAATACACTTGATTTTATTCTAAATTTTTATAGGATTTTAGTAGGAAAAAACATACTCATACATCTTCTCATATTGTTTGTATTGAACTTCATTTGATTCAAAGGAAGCAAGATTTTGAATCACATAGTACTAGGATGCAAATTGAATGACAGTGACATTTTCCTACTGAGGTACTCCAAAGTTTACTTGAAGTGAAAAACTGGTCATGATGAATCAACCAAGAAAGATAACTTTTCATAGGTTAAGTGTGTGACAGGCGATTAATGAGTCCAATCAATTTAATTAGAGAGATAACTTTTTACTAAGTTAAGTGTACATATGCAATATTAATGACTCCTATCAACTCTTTACTCTCTTTTATCGAACAATAGCTCTTCATTATTAATTTGATATAAGAATTAAGAAGTCGTAAATAATAAAGGTAATTTTATTAAATTATTCTTATTAAATATAAATTATTTAAATATTAAAAACTAAATAATATTTAATAATAAGAGTAAAATAAATACATCATGATAAATTATTTATTTATTTATAAACTAGATGATTATTATTAGATATTTTAAAATAATTTAATAGACAAGTAAAGATGGATGGAGAAATAATATTTCTCATTAAAGAGATTACATTGAAGCATATCTTTTAACTAAAGCGTTTTAGTAGAGAAAAAAGAAACTTATATTTTTCCTTGCTAAAGTTCTCCATTCATGTACAATTATTTAATATCAAGAGGAATGTGGTACAAGCAGGGATATTTACGGTTTTAGTAAAAATTAATCAAAATTAAAAAATTAAATCAAATCGATCAAATAAATCAATTTTTATTTGGTTTGATTTGATTTTATATTTTTAAAACCCAATGATATTTGATTTGATTTGGTTTTGCTTTAAAAAATTGAACAAATAATCGAACCAAACCAATAAATTATATATATTTATATTTTTTGTAATTATATATACATAATATATTATGTTTTATGAATATTTTTTATGCAAAAAATACAACACACTAACTTAAAATAATAAGGTATGATGCATTTTTTATTTGTATAACAATATCATTACCTTATGCATTATTCAATAAGTTTATGTTGTTTAATATATTGAATTAGCTATCAATATAACAACAACAGCAACAACCCAGTGAAATCCCACAACGTGGGGTTTGGGAGGGTAAAGTGTACGCAGACCTTACTCCTACCTAGGTAGGACGAATGTTTCCGAGAGACCCTCGGCTCAAAAGAAGCATAAAAAGATGTCAGATAAAGCTAAGAAATTCAAAGCGATATGGAAAAGTAAATAACAAATAGCTATCAATATATGTAGAAAGTTAAACATAATTGAAGTTCTGGTATAAGAATTATAAGATCCATATTGGAAAGAAGATAATTTATTTCTTTTTGAATGAATCGTTGTCTTTTTTTCTCTTTTGAATGAATCGTTTCTTTTAGTTTTATGTATGGTTAATAACCTAGCCAAACAAAACCAAAATCGATAACAACCAAACTAATGGATGTATATTTTATTTTATTTTATTTTATTTTAATAATTTAAAAACAAGTAAATTACCCTTTAAGGTTCTCCTCAAACCCTTTTACAAGACTTCATATAATTTTAAATCAAACACAAGTTTAAGTCATACACTATATACTCAATTTTTATATCATTGAACAAAACACCCAATAAAATATAATATTTATATTACACTATATGCTGAATTTTTATACCATTGAACAAAACACCCAATAAAATATAATATTTATATTACTAATTCATACCTTATTAATTTTCATATTATAATTCTTCATAATTTGTTTTTAAACCAGACGACCATTTAAATTTTAAGGCATCTTTATTAAAAAATTTCTAACATCTACTTGTATTTGACTAAATCGTTTATGTAATCTTTAATAATAAAAGCTTACGAATTTCTCTTCAACAGAAGTGAATCTACAGTAATTACGATATGTATTATCAATTGCTGGAAATTTTTACTAAGTGAGTGGATTTTCTCTGTCCACAGCCTAGATAATCTCTAAAAGATAATACATATTGCTTTCTTCGTAAACCCTAGTAGTCATATTATGATAGAAACATCATCTCTTTCCAACACCCATGTTATAAATAAAATTTAGGATCAAGGCTAGTTAATAGACTAACGGGCTAACTAGTAGTCCTTGTAGACTCTTCTTCTTGCCACATGTTGCTTCCCAATTTGCCCATTTGTCATGCCTAGTTTTTACCTATGTATAAATATTTAATTGTGAATTTAAAAACAAGCTATAAATTCGATGGCAAGTTTAAAACCCATAAACTCTAAGGATGTGTTGGTAATGAAGGAAATGTTTATAATGTAGAAATGTTTTTAGATAAACAAATGAATTTGTTACTTATTTTCTAGCATTTGGTAAGTAATCAAAGAGAAAATTATCTCAGATACATGTTTATGTTATCTAGCAAATCATATGGGCCTTGAATGGGGTGGGAAGTGGGAAAAGACAATGAACTAAGAATGCCTTTTATATAACTTGTTTTTTTTATTTCTTTTAAGAAAATCATTTTTTTCATTTTAAAAGAACTTATATTTTCTAGAAAAAATATTTTAACTTTTTTTCTTCCACTCCAAACATCTGACAGTGGACATTTTGCGACGTGAATCTAAATTAAACGAATAAATAGATTTCAGATACTGAGTAAATTTTTTTAAAAAAATATTAGTACAGAAGGTAAAATTTAATACATGTCAGTTTTGTGCTGCAAACTTGAGTGTCTAATAGAAAAGTAACGTAAAAAGAAATGGAAGAAGATAATAGTGAAGAGAGTTGTTGAGTTTCAGAAAGGTTCAAATTATTAGATTCTCATCAGTTGGAAATATATAGTTGTTGGGATTATCTGATCACTTTCTGAACTAACTTTTAACAAAGAGTACATAAATATCGTTTACTTGCATTTATGCACTTAGATTTTGTTCACCTTTCAAGATTGTAGTCTACGCTACAATTTATTTATTTTTAACAAAGTCCATTTCAAATTTGGCCAAAAAGGCTAAATGGCCTAACGAACCTTGTACTTGTACGAGTTTATGTTATGGAGCATTTTATTTAATACTTTACCAATTGAACCATTAAACTCATTAAAACACAATATATCAAACTTGACCACTTATCATGTTTATGTGACATTAAGATGGCTGAGTTGGCGAGAGTATATGACTACACACATGTTAAAGGCAAGTGAATACCATATTTAAATTTTAAAAAATATTAAAATTATAAAAAAATAATGAAAAAACAATTTTAAAAAACTCTTCTTCCACTCCCACTCCACCTACTTTTTCAGCATCCGCATATCCAATCGTTTTTTTCCTTCTCCACACCTAATATTTATCTTCAAGGGCGAACCTACATTCATTCAAATGGGTTCAACTGAACCCATTTGTCAAATTTTTTTTACTTTATATACATAGAAATTATTTGAGAAAATGATATATATAAATAAAATGAACCCACCAAACAAACTGTGAAAGCGCGGCTCAATGGCATGTGGGTTCGATTTCACCCAAGGAATCCGAGTTTGAACCTTAGTTAAGGTGAGTCTTTTCTTTTAGTTTTTTTAAGTCACAAGTGGTGGGTCCAAGCATTTTTTATTTAATTAATAGATGTAGAATTCTAGACTCTTCGTGGGGAATAACAGTAATAATATTTTAAATTAATTTAATGAGATAAGTGTTAAAAACATATTTGAAGTATTGCTCATTTTTGAGTTTTATACCTAATCTATTGAGAGTGTGAATTTTATATCTAAACCATCACTTATTAGTTTGAGAACTATACTATCTCTTTCATTTAAAAAAATTATCACATTACACTCCACATGGACAAAATATTTCATCTTAACAAAAATTAAATAAATTATTAAAATTAGTTAAAATTAAGATTAAAGTATTACTATCTCCCGCTCAAAAAAATTATAAAATAAAATATAAATATTTTTCCTACATCACTCCACCACTTTCTCTCACCATACCCCCACCCCACCCCATCCCACCCCAATTTTTTAGTTTAACTTTTATTTATTAAATTTATTTTATAAAAGTTTCTAAAAAAAAATTCTTACTTCATCTCCCGTACCCACATTCAAATGATAATTTAGATATTTTTATTATTTTTAAAAAAAAAATCTACCCCGCTCTACCTAACTCTTCGCTTTCAAATTTTTTTCTCATTTTGTGTTAGATATATATACATATGATTTTAGGAAAGTATTTTTTACTTGCCGCAAGCCTTTTTTTAAAATAAAATTTATTTTTGTTATATTTAGTACGCAAGTAGGAAAAAATATTTTCCTAAACATATATGTACATATCTAACACAAAATAAAAAAAATATAAAATAAATAAATAAATATAAATTAAGAGCGAAGGTTTAGATGGGGTGGGTATAATTTTATTTTTTAAGAAAATAATAATAATAACATTTTTTAAGGAGGAGTGGGGGAGAGGATGATGTATGAATTTTTTAAAATATTTTATAAAAGAAATTTTAAAAAATAAAAGGACGGGGATTGGGTGGGGGAGGTAGTAGAGTGCGTGAGCAAAATATTTTCAATTTTATTTTTTTAAAAAGTGATTTTTTATAAAAAAATAATTTCTTTTTTTTTGGATAGTAATACTTTAATCTTTAACTTTTAACTAATATTAATAGTTTATCAATTTTTTTTCAAGATGAAATATTTTATTCATGTGAAATGTCATATCTGCCGAATCACTCATGTTACGATCTTCTACATCCTGGGTCTTTCCGTTCCTTCATCTGACCTATGTTCTTCATGTAGCATTCAGATTGAATGACTCTATGAAAATACGTCGATTATGGGTAATGTAGGAGACAACTCTATTTTTCCCCCGGGGAATCTTTAGAATTCACACTGCTTAACTTTCAATTCGCCTCAAACCATCAAATGAAATGTGAATAAACCATCCTCCTCTCTTTGAAAGAAGGGGCGCTAGCTGCTTGGCCTGTAGTAGGTATCTGGTTTACCGCTTCAAGTCAAGAACTAGGGCCTCACAATCACTAGCGAATATATTTTTCTCTCATGCCTTTCTTCGTTGTTGTATCACATTGAGATGTCGATTCATTTTTCGCCCCCAATGAGATGTATTTTCCCAATTGACACATCTGAAGGAATCAATGTTGAACTTATTAGATCCTTAGCAATTCATGCGAGGAAAGACCGCGACTGATTCTGATAGGGAATGAATGGTAAAAATAGCATGTCGTATCAACGGAAAGTTCTAAAAATATTTCATCGTTCCTACTATGCAATTATAAGGGGTGCGCTCTACCACTGAGCTAATAGTCCATCGTGCGAGCCTCCCACTGGGGGCCCGCTATGCCAAAAGCGAGAGAAACCCCATCCCTCTCTTTCTTTCTTTTCGCCCCCATGTCACCATATGGGGGAGAACATAGGGACGTAAAAAAGGGGGTCCTATCAACTTGTTCCAACCTAGGATAATAAGCTCATGAGCTTGGTCCTACACACACCACTGAGGTATGTTTCTCAAACTAATAAGTGATAATTTAGGTATGAAACTCACACTTCCAATAGTTTAAGTATGAAACTCAAAAAAAGGGATAGTTTAATTGTATTTTTGACACTTATCTTTAATTTAATTAGTTCATTTTTCCTTTTAAGTTTCTTATTTGAGGATTATTTGAAATTGTTTTAAATTGTTAATAATAATGTAGGCAATATATTTATAGCTTCTAAATAATAAGTACTTAGTTTAAATTCTTCTATAATATACAAAGTTGTGTATTTTTTTCCTTTTTACTCGGTATAGACGAAGGTTAGATTCATGAGTTTTTATTTATTTATTTATTTATAAATTATTTTCTTATTTTATTTATGGTTTTTCAAAATTGTTATAGTTTATTGTTATTTATATGGGTAATACGACATTTCCAGCCTTAAAATTATGAGTTCGAGTCACCAAGAGAACAAAAATATGGGAGTTCCTCGGAGAAAAAATTGAAGATATATGGAAAATTTCCTCATAAATAAAATTTAATATATTGTTTTTGTTAGAAATAACACCTTAAAGCAACTTTTTAGAGGTAAGAAAAAAAGATGATAATTATTACTTTATTGATTATTGTCATAGTTCTTTGTAATTTAAACTCGCTTGAACAAAATTCTAGGTCCGTCACTGGTCATCTTCTTTAGAAGACTTTGACACCTCCTTAATGTCATGACTGTTATTAGTGGAGGGAGAGAGAAACACTGGTTTCATGACGGTGTTTGCTAGAGTCTTTTGATTCGCAATGGAGTGTGAGAGAGAGAGAGGGAGATGGAGTTGGTTCCTTTTTTGCCAAAACGGGAGGCAGCGAGGAGGTTTTTCGACCAAAGTTGGTCGTGCAATGGCTTAGGATTGTTGGATTTTGTGGAAGTTGGAGAAGGAGGAAAGGAAAATAGTGAGGGTGTGGCGGAGATGGAGACGGGTGAGGGAGAGAGTATATATAGTCTCGCAGGCAAAAGGAGTGGTGGAGGTGGCAATTACTTTCTACGAGGGATTTTGTCCATTTCACCATGGGAATGTGTCACAATCCAACCCACCGGTCCGTGCGGGAACCTACTCTAACACCTAAATAGGAGAACCCTTATAAATATCATGCGGAAGTTTCACAATTACCAATAATAGGCCAAAAAAGTTATGAAATCACTTTATATCAACTTAAAACTCAGATGGTTTATTACAAGGAACAATCTAACACCCCCAAGGATACTAGTCTAAATATGTACAAGAGCTTCTAAAGATATAAAGTATTAAATAAGGCAATGACACAGCTCCCACCATAAGGAAGGAAGAGTAGAAGTTGTTGGAGAATCATCTTCGTCTTTACCTAAGAAACATCACTGACCTTGCAACCAGACTACGCCAAGTGGCATAGCAAGAGTAGTATTAGTACAAACAACACAAATTGGTAGGCATCATCGGTCAACCGATACCCACCGCATAATATAAAGAAATTCACAAGAACAAGACATGCTCTTAAGAAAATATACTCGTCAAACCTTTATGCAAAAACTATTATCATTCCCATTAACCTCATTAAAGTAGTTCAATCCTAACTTTCATCATTTCTAGTTGGTCCGCTGCCAACTCTAATATAGATCAAGGCCTAGCCCTTCTATCACATAGAAGAGTTTTTAAACTACGGGCCACTACTAACTATGTCTAACCCATCTACTATATTTAGTTTTCACACCAACACATAGACCTAGGATAATTAACATCTCACTTGGAAGAGGTAAACATTAAAGGGACCTAAGCTCCTCTTTGGTCCATACTGGCCCGCCATGGCGGGACTTATCCCGCTTTGACAGCCTCACCACAACGGGATTACTCCCGCCAGGGCGGCCTTTCCGGAGACAGAAACTTCGAATAACCTCCCAATTCCCATTTTAACTCATGTGCCCACAGAACATCAACAATACCTGACTATTAAAACATTAATCTCACTTCACAACGCATTGACTACTTTTCATTTATTTACCAACAACCTCATGATTACTATGCGGAGATATCTAGCACCCATAACATAAATTGAATAGGAACACATTATCAATTTACTATTTCAGGAGCAATATACAGTTCCACAAGGTAAATCTCAATTACAACAATCAACATAGCTACATTTAGACTTTTGGTCCGTTCATATCAATTACTACACAAGATGGTTGTGTTGAATTATGTTTGGATCAGTTTCTCTATCATCAACCATATAGTCAAGATCAATTTCACAAATGATAGTCGCACAATGGTTATTTCATGGAATCCATACCCAAGCCATATATATGTCAGAACGTGACATTCGATCCAATATATGTGTCGGAACGTGACACCCGATTTTATGTATGTGTCGAAATGTGACATCTGATTCAATATATGTGTCAGTATGCGATACCCGATCCAATATCACAATCACAACCACAATAATATGTCCACAACGAATATTTCGCATACTTGCACAATCAAGTAACAGGTTCATTGCATGTAATTGTTCATAATAAGTCATTTCATTAGTTTTATTCTATCTTCCTTTCCTTAACAATATCTCATCAAGCCTTCTTTATTCAAGATATCACTTTTAGTAAAATAAGTTCAAGATTATGAATTTCATGGTCTTGAGATTATAGACTAATCATAACAGCATATCATTCACCCAACCATAACCATTACATGCATGGTAAACATCACAATAGTACTCAATTATTATTAAGAGTCTCTCTATGATATAGTTTAAACCATAATTTACAGCTACAAGCTATCAAATAGGTTCATGACATGCGATCTATCAATACTAAGTCATTCACATTTACCCTTTATTTCATGACTCGCATTACTCAAGTAATTCACAGGGAATAATCAGAATAACCACACACAATTATTGTATAAGCCTATCCTTATATGCATCAATAGCCCATAATTCCCACGTCTTAGAAATTAGTTATGACCCAACTATTGTCTATACTTAATCTCACAAGAATCATTGGACTTCTAATAGTTTTACCAAGATTAACATTCAAAGATTGGATATTTTTCACTAATCACATAATAACCATGACCCACAACATACATTTCCACTCTAAACAACAATTAATAATCATTTAACCTTTTAGACTCCGTGCCCGAAGGCCTAGGCATGATATCTCCCGTCAATCTACATTATATTAAGCATTGGGAATGAATTTATAACTACTCAATTGAGAAAATCTAGCCTACCTGGGCGCCAAGAGGTTGTAGAAGGATTATAACACAATCCTTGACTTTCGAAAGGAGGAACTATGGAGACAGGCCTGAAATCCATGGGTTGTGCCCTTTTTTGCGTTAGAATTCTCTTTCTCCCTTCTCTCCAAGCTTAGAGCAGTCTTTTGGGGGTTTCTAGTGTAAACCTCATTTATTTTAGAGATAATAAAAATATGCCACTTTTAAATTCTAGCTCGTCGGATCCCGCCACAGCGGCTTAAATCCACCTTTGGCCGCCCAGCACAAATAATGCTTAGTAAAATGGGCATAACCTTTTACTTCGAACTCTAAATGAGGCAATTTTGGTGGTGTTGGAAAAAAACTCATAGACCTTTAAATTAGGAGGTCATGGGCCACCTAATTCATTATAGGCTGAGAGATATCGTCATTTGAAGTTGACACTAGTTTGAACTCAAGTCCAAAACTAAATCAGAAAGACACTTTCAACTTAATCTTGAGGGAGCATATTATGACTTTAATTCACAACTAATGCACTCACATACTAAGGTATTTATACTAACCTTATAATGAATGAGATTCATATACCTTTACCGCAGATATTTTTAGGTAACGACGGGTTAGGTCGTTACAGAATGGGGAGAAGATGTGTGGTCACCATGGAGTCCCAAAATTTCATTTTAAAGAATAAATTAAAATTTTATTATTTTATCTTTTATTTAATAATTTTAAAAAATAATTAATGAAGATTATTATGAAACATTATTAATTTATGTGACATGGATTTGACATGTCATTTATTTAAGGGAGAGTCAACTACACACATGATAGGAGGGGTTTAAAAATCTTCTTTTGATTGAGCCTGAGGGTTCAATTGGTAAATGATTAAATAGAATAATTCATAATACAAATTCATACAAGTATAAGAGTACATCAGACTATTTCGCATTGAAGAAATGACCTCAATAGTGATGAAGTCAAACTTCAAAAAGGTTTTGGATTTTAAAACTCCAAAAATAATTCATGTAGTTTGGACTTATAAAAATTCAAATTCTAGAAATGATTCATGAAATTTGAACTTATAAAGATTCAAACTCTTGAAAATGATAGTTTCTTCGATTCTTCCATTTCACCATGTGTAAGTATTTATAGTACATACTAGGGGTGTCAAATGGGCGGGTTGGGTTGGAATTGAGAATATTAAAATGGGTTGAAATAAAAATTGGGTTGGGTCATGACCCACTCAAATTTACTTTGGGCTCAAATGGGTTGGGCTAAAATTTGGGTTGGGTCATGATCCACCCAATTTGACCCGCTTAATTTCAACAATTTTAACAGCTTATTATTTACCTTTTATAACCACAATTTGAATTTCACCTCAAGAAAATAAAAATAAAAATCCGCAAATGGATAGATTAATTCTAAAAGATATAAAATTGATAATAATCCATACCTTTAATATGAGAATACACGTTACACCAATGCAAATAAAGAGTCTTAAAATGGATTGAAATTGAAGATTAAGTTCGGCTCAATTAAAGATTTTTTTAAAATGGATTAACGCTTGAATGAGTTGAGATTGAACATAATATAAATTATCTTGAGCCAAACCCATAAAAGTTTGGATGGGTTGGGCGGATTACCTATATTTGGGCTCATTTTGATACCCTTAGTACATACCACATCATACCATCAACATTAATTAGACATTGATTGTTTCAATCATCTTTACAAGCAAGTCATTTAGCAATAATATTACTCTCTCCGTTCCTTTTTATTTGTCAAAAATTTTCTAATTTGGTTCTTCCTTTTACTTGTCAAATTTGACAAATCAAGAAAGTACTCCCTCCGTTCATCTTTACTTGTCCACTATACTATTTTGAAATGTTCAACGATACTTGTCCAATTTATGAAATCAAGAGATAATTTTAACTTTGTTCCTAATTTACCCTTATCATTAATTAGTAGTCATTTTTCTATTACATTTTTCAAGACATTGTATTTATTATATTCAAAAGATGATATGGTAAAATTATCCTTCTATTTATAATTTCTTAAGAAGTGTGCAAAGTCAATAGTGGACAAGTATTGTTGGACGGAGGGAGTAAAATTTTTTTAACCTATTATATCCTCAATTTATTGAGAGAGTTAATATAGTTGAAATATGTAGAATTTCTTGAAGTCTTAAATGATCAATATCTTGGCTATTAATTCATTGGAACTCAACTAAAATGTGAAAAGAGACGATAGTATATGTAAATGATAAACTCATGAACTTTCCACTACATTGATGTTGGTATCAAAATGTTTTGGAATTTGGATTATGGCTTTAGTGATTAATATGGGTAAAATGGTAAACTCACCATACCAATCATTATTTTATTAATAGGTGTGCCAAGTCAAAAATTGACAAGTAAAAAAGAACGAAGGGAGTAGAATGCTAAGTAATTTATTAGTTTTAGAATGCTAATTCAGCAGTTTATTGATGTGTTTCTGATCTTGTTTTTCTTTCTTTTTCTTTACATCTGCATGCATACAACTTTTGAGTGGTTGTTTCAAGAAATGAAATCTCATCGAGTACGATTGTGATAATGTAATTACATTCTATTTTAATTAGTAAACTTTATTTTGTTAATTTTTTATGTGTATTTTTTATTTTGATACTCCTTAATAAAAATTATAATTCTATCACTAATTTCATTTATCTTTATTGTCCTTAAGGAGCATTCTAGTTCAATGGGGGATACTACGATCCCTTCTATATAAGATATACTCCCTCTATTTCATATTAACTGAATTTCTAAGGTAATACACACACATATTAAGAAAAGTATTCAAGAACAAAATTTAAACCATATTTTTCTATATTACCTTTTTTGTTTAATCAACCTCATAAAGATGATAAAATGTGAAATCATAAATACAAGTAGTCCTTTATTGAATTGTAACTTTTTAAGAGCCCATGTGGATTGACTTATATGTTATTGATAAGTTGTTTTAAGCTTTTTTGAGTGTTTGACTGACCAACTTAAAGTCATTTTGTGCTTAAAATAAATTCCAATAAATAATTAGGTTTGTTTGGATGGATTTATTTTAAGCAACTTATAAATTGAAAACAGCTTATAAGTCAAAAAAAATAAGTTGGGCTACACCTACTTTGTTTTTGACTTATAAGCAGTTTTCAACTTATAAATTACTTAAAATAAATCAATCCAAACAGGCTTTAAGTAGTGTAGTTTAATTTCTAAAAAATTATAAAACTTCATTAATGAAAAATATAAACATGGAAATTTTTTAAAATTTAACTATTTAACTATTTTGAATAGTAAAAAAAAACTCTAGAAATTTAGTTAATATGAAATAGAGGGAGTATAAATTATAATTATTGTCCATCAGATTTTGATTACATAGATAGTTGTGTGGCCTCTTGAAATTGGTAGTTTCTTTAATCCTTTCATTTTATCCGGCAAAAGTACTTTCATAGCATGTTTGGATTGACTTATTTTTAAATAACTTATAAGTTGAAAACTTCTTATAAGTTAAAAAAATAGGTGCAGACCAACTTTTTTTTTTTGACTTTTAAGCTGTTTTCAACTTATAAACTGCTTAAAATAAGTTCATTCAAATAAATCCAACTATTTATTGGGGCTTATTTTAAGCACAAAATGACTTTAAGGTTGCCAGCCAAACAGTCAAAAAACAACAACTGAAAACAGCTTATAAGCCAATCCAAACAGTCTCTCAATATGGGAAAGCTTAAATAAATATGTTATATTAAAAATATTTATCATGTATAGTAATAATATTTTTTTTATGAAACACTTATAATATATTTTTAATATTTATTACAAAAAATAATTTATAAAATATATATAATACAACTGTTTTTCATGGATAATGCATTGTGTCAATATCTTACCAAACAAATATAATATATTTTAAAATACTTATAATAAATTTATATTGCATGCATAATCCACCTTTAATACATAGCAGATTTATCATAGTATTGTTATATATTGCTATAGATGATAATTAATAAAAAATATCGCTAAAATCAGTAGTTGTTTATTAAAAAGTACTCACTCAAGTAATTTTCTTTCAGTATATATCTCATACTCCCTTCTTTCCTTTTCAGTTGTCATGTTGCATCTTTTGAAATTCAAATTGACTAATTTCCAAAGCTAAATTAGATTACATTAATCAATATTTTGAAATAAAAAATTAGATATTCAAAAACGATACGAAAAGTACTATAAATTATATAAAAAAAATTTATATCAATATGCTGAAAAAATACATATTAAAATGTTAGTCAAAATTCAAGTATCATACAATCTAAAATGTATTTAGACATTGATAATTTCAATTATCTTTACAAGCAAATGATTTTGCACCAAGAAACTAATATTTTGGTCTTTATAATATGTGTACTCTTAACCAGGCTCCAATGAAATTTTAATTGTTATCCTAAGTTATAGATGCAGGGACAAACTATCTAAAATATGTAACTACAAGGAGTGTCTATTTATAATAATTAGTGCATTAAGTACATCTTCTAACAAGAATTATAAGATCTCAATCATCATTTAATTGTGTGCCTTCAAAGTCCAATTTTGCTTCGTTAAACTTCCAAGCAAACAAACAATTAGACTTTTAATTGGACTTAAAGAATGAAATTTTGACAAATTTCCTAAAGAAAGAACAACTACACTTGTACCGTAACTCACGCTTCCCCTTTTCCCCTAAATTATATTCTTCATTAATTAATACTCCATTGTAAAAGACAATAAATAAATAAATATCCCTTAGTTCCTTTTATCCTTTTAATTTTTCTTCTTATTTTTTTTAGTTAACGGTAAAAAATACATTTAAACTATTTCAGTTTTTTGAATTTCATATCTAAACTATTGAGATTATTAGTTTTCTATCTGAACTATCATCCAATAATTAGCGAAACACACCTCGACTAATTTCTAGTGATGTGTGTACTATACTCTCTATTTTATTTTTAAAAAATCTAACATGTGACACTCTGCGTGAAAAAGTAATTCTACCATGATAAATTTAAATAAATTAATTTAGGTTAAATATCAAAATTATTACTGTATAAATTAATTTATTTCAACCCCAACATCCACCATCTTTTCTCCATCTTTTTAGTTGTGGTCTCGTCTCTATCATAGTGTCAATATCTCTAACTTGAAAGGGCAGAGTTTAGGATTTTAAAGAAATCAATTGAAAATATATTTAAAAAACTAATGTGTTAGGTAATAGAGTTGTTATTCATAATAATAATAATAATAATATATATATATATATATATATATATATTATAATTAAAAAAACAATACATAAGGGTTATATTTGTTCCTTCTCACACAATTGTTTTTACTTTTTTGATTTAACGGCTAATTTGAATTTATTATTTTGATTGTCAAATTTATTTTTCTCACTACTTTTATTGTAAATTTTACTATACATGCCCCATTTTTTTTATAGATACAAAACAAAATTATAATTTAACATCAAAAAAATTAGTTTTAAATTACAATATAGCTGCAAAAAAATATTTTCAATTTTTTTCCTATTTTTTTCATTCACACTTTTTTTTATTTTTCTTATATTTACACCAAAGAATGAAAAATAAAAAAAATTAGAATTAAAAACTCAAATAATGATAATCAAAAAGGTCAAAAAATAATTCATGCGTGAAAAAGATGATATATATCCCTAAGGCCTAGCTCGAGTGGCAAAGGGTGGAGGATTTGTGGCTTAGGTCACAGGTTCAACCCCGATTCCATGCAAAGCGAAGCCTGATATTTAAGTGGAAAAGGGTAGAGAGGTGGGTCCATTATCCACCAACTTTAGAAGGCTATGGTTGGTCCAAAGGGCGGGCCACAGAAAGATTTTTCGGTTATCAAAAAAATGATTTGCTTAAAAAATTCACATGTATGAGTATATATATTTTTAAATTATATATTTTACTTTCTCAAAAAAATAAATATAACCCCATACATGAATTTTTTAAAAATTAAAAACCAAAATAATATTTTTTTCACTTTCTTAAGATGAAAAGGGTATATGTGAGCTATTTTTGTAATTATATGTGAGGAATTTTTGTAATGATGGGGCATATGTGAGCCATTTATGTAATGGTATGAGTATATATGAGTCACTTTCATAACGCGGAGTATATCAGCTCTAAATGGCAAAATGAAAGGGAATATCAGGACGACCTTTTCCTTAATTAATACTCCATTGTAAAAAAAAAATAATATAAATAAATAAATAAATATCCCTTAGTTCCTTTTATCCTTTTAATTTTTCTTCTTATTTTTTTTGAGTTAACCGTAAAAAAATACATTTAAACTATTTCAGTTTTTTTGAATTTCATATATGAACTATTGAGATTGTTAGTTTTCTATCTGAACTATCATCCAATAGTTAGCGTAACACACCTCAACTAATTTTTGATAATGTGTGTACTACACTCTCTCTTTTATTTTAAAAAATTTATCGTGTGACACTCCATGTGAAAAAATAATTCTACCATGGCAAATTTAAATAAATAAATTTTAGGTTAAATGTAAAACCTATCACTGTATAAATTAATTTATTCCAACCCTGACATCCACCATCTTTTCTCCATCTTCTTAGTTGTGGTCACGACTCTATCATGACGTCAATATCTCCAACTTGATAGAGGAGAGTTTAGGATTTTAAGGAAATCAATTGAAAATATTTTTAAAAAATTAATGTGTTAGCTGATAGAGTTGTTATTCGTTGTCATGTGAATAAAATTTTTATGGACAAACGCGCTCAGAAGCATTTCTAGACAAATATTTGGTCTAGTCAACTTCTAGGTTTGTCCACGCTCTCAATAGTTCAGCTATGAAACTCAATAAAGTGAAATTGTTAAAGTGTATTAACCCTTAACTATTTTTATTATCATATAATATTTAAGTCATCTTACACGCACCTCAATTATTCACCGATTATATGCCACCTTAGACCATCTTAAACATCGAGTAGCACTACTAACCAAAATTCAAGAATATTCAAGATTTAATTATTTTTTTCAAAATTACAATTATTTCATGCATTTTCAAATTTGAAGTAAAAGAGTAACTTGGTCCACTATGTATAAACAATAGTCAACTCTAAGAGAATTTTCAAAAGACTTTGTTGTTTCATTATAAATATTTTCATTCAATTTCTTTTGTCTTAAAATCTTTTTGACGTAACTCAAACACCAAGAGTGTCAAACATGAAATCGACTTTTCAATTATGTGACTAATAGTACAGAATACAAGAAGTATATTATTAATTACTCAAATTTGAATTCCTCGTAGAGGTTTTCACTTTGCACGATTATTTAGATTCACACCAAAAGGCACTTTGAGAATAATATTATTGTATACATTATGCAAATTAGATAATATTATTTACTCTTTAGTTAGCAATACTAAAGATACAAAATAATGAAAGCGCTTGTGTATTCATATAGACCAGTCAAAGATACTTTATCTGCACAATTATCGATGCTCAATTGAATGAAATCTGTCAGTGAAAATGAAGGAAATGATAGGTTCTGAATTCTATATTGTGACAAATTCAATCATACACTCCACACCCCTAACCTATAATCCTATGCCACTTATGTATTTCCATAAAAATGACAAAAATAGACCACTTATATTTGGACATTGATAATTATTAAATCTTTATTTATTCATAAAATATAAAAACTTCTAATATTTAGTACTTTAATTTTACTTTATAATTATTTTCTTATTTGAGCTATACTAAGGGATCGTTTAGTGTGAAGAATATCATCAAATAATCTCAAGATTAAATTATAATGGGACTTAAATTGACGTTTAATTAAAAAATTTGAAATAACTTATTTTGAAATTAATAAATAGTATCGGGATAAGTTATCCCTCCTCTTGAGTGGTATACTAATTCCGGGATAAGTGCTAAATGACAAATATATCCCTTTAAATATTTTTTATACCTTATTTTTTACATTCATATATATTTACATTATTTTTAGTATCATATATAACAACATTCGTTTCTTATGTTTATGATAATTCTTCATATTTTTTTCTATTAAAAAATTACACTATATAATATAATTTTATTTATAAATTTATTTGACTAGTTCTTAGTTTTATTTATATTTTGATTTCTCATAATTTTTTTTACTTTAACAAAATTAAAATGAATTTTTTTAAAAAATTAAATAAGAAGAAAGTTTTATTTTTAAATACATACGGATATCATGGAAATGCACACATAAAAATATTTAAGGTAAAGAAGATGAAAGTCTTATTTTAAGTATCAATATTGAATAATTAAAAATTGCAAAGAAAATATAAAAAACTAAATAAAGTGAAGGGTATTTTGTAAACAAACAACATATTCTAAAAATTTATGCAATGCATATTATTTTGAATACAACAAACCAAACATTCAATAAGAAATAATCTCAGCATAACTTATCCATCATAACTAATCCCAACATAACTTATCCCTCATAACAAATCCATCATAACTTGTATTCAAACCAAACGACCCCTAAAAGTCTTAACATTAAGATTTCAATTCAATACTTCCTTCGTCCCATTTTACTTGTCAGGCATACTAAAAATGGTTGTCCAAAATTAGTTATTAATTTAAACAATCAAGAAACAATTAACTACTTTTTTCCAACTCTACCCTTATGGTCTGTTTGGAAAGCCACCTGGTAATTGGAATTGGTGTAATTACTAGGGTAGTAATCACTAGCCTAGTAATTACATAACCTAATAATTGCGATGAACTGTTTGTTTGCCACAATGTAATTATATTGTAATTACAATTGTATTGTTTGGTTGCACAAATGTAATTACAAGGTTATATTAAATTTTAAAAATAAAAGTTAATTATATAAACCTAAAATATATATTAGATAAATAAGGGCCTTTATATGATATTAAATTAAATATTAATTAATAAACACATGTTCTTAACTAATATTCTAAAAAATAATTTATTTATAGTTTTAAATAAGTATATTTAATTTAATTTAATCAAAAAACTAAAAGTATAAGAGTTTTATGAACACCATGTAATGTATGTTTGACAAAAATGTTAATATCATAAATATATTGTCATAAAATTGTTAAAACATTTGACAAAAAAATAATCTATCAAGGTTAACTAAAAAATAAATGGTGCAATGTGAAATATCAAGTCAATACTACTAAAATAAATGAAATTGAAAATATGACATAATTTCTAAATTCAAAACAAAAAATTTAACACAGTACTCTTATATCAAATTTTAACACAACGTACATAAATATGATTTTAAAAATTAGAATACTAACAAAATTATGCAAATAAGAAAATAGAATAATAATAAATAAATAATATGAAAAATTGCATGGAATCACATGAAAAAGTAAAGGTTGAGAATGAGAAGGAAATAAAATATAAATAATAAAAAAATAAAAAATATATTTTTAGAAACTACTATTAGAATAATAAAATTATTTTTTAAAAAACAATAGAAATAAAAAATAAATTAAAATGAAAAAAATATAAATATAAATAAAAGAAGAATTTTAAAAAGTTTCATGTAATTACATGGTGTAATTACACCAATTCCTTATCCTCTCTTGGGAATTAAAAAGTGTAATTACTTTCCGTCAATTACATCCAATTTCTTTCTTACCAAGTAATTATTTAGTCTACCAAACATGCCAAAGAGTTTAATTACACCAAGTTTCAATTATATTGTGGTTTTCCAAACATGTTCTTAGTAATTAAGTCATTTTGAAATGTGAAAAAAGTTATTACTACAACTCTACTTTATTACTATCATTTTCAAAAAGGCCATTTTAAAGTTACAAGACTACTTCTTATTAAATTTTTGGTATTTCTTGTCTATCATTCAATATATAACACATCAATTTATGATATATAATGTATAAATTTAATAATCCATTAATAGAGACTAATTCCCATAATAATTGAAGAATATTTATAGTAGGATTATATTAGTCAAATTGTATCCCTTATTAATTTTTCTTAAGGATTATGCAAGACCTTATCCTGAAAATTAAAATAGAGCGGATGGAGTACAATTTAGTTAACTTATAGTTGTTCTTTCTTTATTAAACTAACTAATATTCATCACAATTTTTTTAACTTACGGTGCAATAAAATAAATTAAAGAGCGTAACTTCATTTTGTTGAATTCCTTCTTCTTCTACTTTTTTTTTAATTGTACAGTTTTTTTTAAAAAAATATATATACATTAAGTTATTTCATTTAATTGATCGTGTTCTTGTTATTCACTATATTTAGTTAAATCTACATTATTTCTTTCATTTTTGTGACAATTCGAAATTCTGGGGAAGTGATGACACCTATATATCCCCTGCCCCCCCATAATAAGTAAGCTAACCCAATAACACAATATAAGATAAGATAAATACACAAAAGAAGTATTAACATTAAGTCACAATTTTAAAACTCCAAAGAAAGATATATATATATATATATATATATATATATATAACACTATCCAAACTTTGAAAGTCACGAGTACAAAGTACAAATATCAAATACAATTGAATGGTAAAAAAAAAGTACAAAGTGAAAATAAGGAAAGATAAAAGAGATCCTTTATAGCTATGGATTATCCAACAGATACTTCGAAGTCTCTAAATGATGGTTCCAAACTCAGCTATCATATTCGCATCCAGAAATACTAGGTTCAATATCTGGACACTGGGTACAAAAAAATTAAGTGTGAGTATCAAATCGCATGTACTCAGCAGCATCGCCGATTGACTCTAATCTAAAGTGGTGGCCAGAGACACCCTAAACATCCTAAAATTCATGAAGTAAGGTTTGTATCTCGCATTATTACTTGTAACTAACTCCCAACTAAAACAAAGATTAGGAAACAACAGAAATAGTTCAAATTTGAATTGTAAGAAGTCACCAAATACTCTCTCTATTTTAAAATAAGTGATGTTATTAGCTTGAGCACACACCCCTTAAGAAAATTACTCATTTCTAAAAAGTAACATGTATTTTTACTAACATACTTTTAATAAATAGTCCCTCTAGTCCAATATAAATGATCATTGACACTATTTTATAGTCCAAAATGAATGAATTTCTCTAAGGTAAAAAAAAAATATTTTTTCACTTAAAATTACCCTTATTTTAATGGTGTTTTCAACTACTTTTAAATCTCAAATAATGATTATCCTACTTTTAAAAGGATTTGGGAAGACTCGAAAGCGTAATATTGACAAATTATCTTTTGATTAATATCTTTAAATATTTTTCTTAAGGGATATGAGTTTTTCATAGATAGAAGTATCAAAAACATCCCTGAATTTGGTGCGTGCGAATTATTAGTTTTGTTCCTGAACTATTACCAACCTTAAAAAAACCTTTATACTTGACTAACTGAACTTAAATGCACTCTTCATCTGCCACATGGCATAGCAAGTGAACTCAAACTCTTGTAGAAGTTTGAGACTCTTAATAAAAAGTCGAGAGAAGTATTGAAAACACCCATAAACTTAACGAAAATTATTAGTTTCTTTTCCAAACTATTGACAACCTTAAAAACATTCATCTACTTGACTAACTGCATTTTAAAACACCCTCTCTTGCCACACGGCATAGCAAGTGATCTCAACTTTTGTAACTGTGTGATAAGTTAAAAAATGCCACACCAACATTAAACATGAATATTTTTAAATTTTTTTTTTCCCTTTGATTTTCACTAACGATGCTTTCTTGAAAAGGTCTAAAACATTTTATCAAAAATACCTTTGAACTATAGGAATGAGTTTAAAAATATCCTTCATCTATCTATTTTGCTAAAAAAATATCATTCTTCACCTTTTTGAATTATTTATACCCTTGAAACTAACAATTTCATCTTTATTTTATTTTAAAAATATTATTTATTACTGATCATTTTTTTTTTTTTTTTTTTTTTTTTACGGGAACAGACCCTACACGAGGCTCCCACCTCTCGTGCACAGTCAGGGGTTAGGCAACACCCCCAAGCCTTAACATAAATAATCAAATTAAAAATACAAGGAGGGGGACATAAACCTTACCTCCGATCCTATGGTGGTTCATAAGTCGGCTAACCTATTAAGGTCGGCTAACTCATCCCCGATACAAAAAGATACTAACTATAACTAGAAAGCAGTAAACCTGTGAGAGGACTCCTCCCGGTACAATTCAACTATGAAAGCATAAATGAGGGAGACTCTCCCCTTCTATGAGAAAAAAGAAAAGTAACCTACACTAGTCCTATTCCAACTATGCTACGTACCAGACATAGCTACATTGAAGAAGAACAAGTATACGAAACTTCTATCTCGCATGGGAATGGGAAAATTCTTTTCATCTTTGCTCTTTTTAGTCTTGTCGTACCAAGTCGGTCCAAGGAAGTTTGCAGCAACAACAATCACAGTTAAGGGGGATGAAATGATAGGAAGTAAATGTAGCCATAGCAGTCATCTTGCTTGGGATTGTAGTTAAGGAAGCTGAGGGACAGAATATTTGTAAAATGCATTTTGTATGTGGTGCAACCCTGACTTGAGTTGCTGGTTGGAAGTCTATCAGTGTGTGCCTTACACTTTGCATGATTCCAGTTCTGTCGAGGCTGATCAGGGATATACCTGCACATCCACAAATAAACCAAAAAGGAGTTCCAAGAGTCTTGGATGTAAGTTAGCTGTTGCAGCTGTTGATGGAATGCATCTGGTATGCATGAAGGGGCATGTGTTGATGTTTTCTCCCTTTTTCTGAGACATTGTGTACCTGCCCAAACAACTAGCCAAAGAGCCAAACAAGTATAAGATCTGTGAGGGCTGTTGCAATCCTGTAGGCAGCTTCTTGTTGCCTCCAAAGGTGAGTTGATCAGCTCCTTTGAAGGTACCTTATATGCCAACCAGGATGGGCTTTGAGTACAAGGTTGTCTCCCTCTGTTTGACTCTTTGTGGAACTGTACACAGCTTCTTGTTGCCTCCAAAGATAGAGTGATCAGCTCCTTTGAAGTGTTCAGCTCATTAAAATACCTGCACATGTCCACAAAAACAAGACAACATGCTAACAAGAATTGTAGATGGTCCTTCTGAGCTGCAGTGCTTGTTGCTGCATGTTTCTGTTCCTGCACATAACAAGTGGACATAGCCAGGAGCTCCAGGAAGCTTGAGTTGTAGGGGAGCTGTTGCAGGTGCTGCATCAAGGGATTTGGCATGAGAGTAGTGTTGGTGTGTTGTTGAGTTCCTAAGCTGCCATGTTGTTGTCTCCTCAGATCAGAATGTGAAATGGGGAATAATTCTCTAAAGCAGTCCCAAATATCACTCTTTGCTGCAAGGATGCTGTGGCTGGTTGCAGCTCCTCTTGTTGATGGTCTTTGTAGCTGCTGCATTCCACATCTGTGAAGTTGTTGTTGCTTCCACTCCAATTCAGCTTCAGCACTCTGTGGTATGATATCTGCAACTGCAGCTTCATGGATTTTGCAGCTTCTGATGTTCCAGCAGCCTGCATTCACAACTAAACAACCACACAAACAAGAACAATGGTCTCCCAGATTAGACTCCCATAATGAGTGTTGATGGGTGCTGCTGCTGCCAGGAGGTTTAATAGATGGTGGCTTAGCTATTGGAGAGTTCCTGTGTGCCTGCATACTATCCAATCTCAGTTGTTGACACTCCAGTACCAACCCCTTGATGTGAGTTCTGGTTGCATGGAGGAATTCCACAAGCTGCAAGCTCCAAATAGTGAATTGCTCCATCATGCCACTGCTGTAATATGCATCACACATAGTTGGCCCTCCAACTGTGGATTGATATGTTGCATGTGTACAAGTTCCTGCACAGTCAAAAGGTAGAAGGAAAGGAAAGAAAAGGAAAAATGCTACTCTAGTCCTAGGTAGGAAATAGCCAAACAAACAGCAGGATGGTCCTTGTGCAGGGGGTTTGGAGATTGTATTTGATTTGATGGTTGTATTTGTGATATATTCTATGTAGTTGTTGTTATTACATGTTGATGAATCAATCCAGCAACCTGCATCAATACAACAAACAACCAAAGGCAAATAGGAACCTGCACCAGTTAGCAAACAGGAGAGGACTTCCAAGAGAGCTTTGGGTTTCAACGACGCTCGACTAATGTTTCCAATTATCCGATTGAGTTGAAACTTCTTGAGATATATCCAACCAGCCCTTTCTTTAGTTCTGCAAGTTTTGGAGATTTTTTGCCCAAGTTGGAAAAAAGGACCTCTCTTTAGGCTTAAGGCAGCTGAAATTTTCAATGTCGCTCGCCTAACGCCTCCAATTGTCCGTTTCGGCTGAAACTTCTTGGGCCTTGTCAATATATTATGTTCTGAAACCCTGCAAAGATTGGAGCCATTTGGACAGGTCCACATGCTGCATCTCACCCTGCTCATGCTGCCCTGCTGAGGCTTAGATGTTGCAGGGTGGTTGGAAGTTGTATTTGTGCTTTTCTCTATGTATTTGTTGTTAAAGGATGTTGATACATCACTCCAGGAACCTGAAATAATACAACAACCAAAAACAAACAAAACAAGGCTTGCACAAACTAGCAAAAAGGAAGGGGGCTCAATAAGATCTTTGGAGACTCTTATCTTTTTCCAAGTCGCTCGACTAACGTCTCCAATTATCCTTTTGACCTGAAACTTCATGATGTTTGCATGTATGGTCTTTTCTTTATCCCTGCAAATTTTGAAGGCTTTTTGCCCAAGTTGGAAGTTCCAAAAAGCAAAATGCTTTCTCTTTAGGCTTAAGACAGCTGAAATTTTCAATGTCGCTCGCCTAACGCTTCCAATTGTCCGTTTGGGCTGAAATTTCTTGAGCCTTGTCAAAATAATATGATCTGCAATCCTGCAAAGTTTGGGGGCCTTTGGATAAGTCCACAAGCTGCACCTCACCCTGCACATGCTATCCTGCTGAAGATTAAGTGCTGCAGGGTGGTTGGAGTTTGTGTTGGTGCTTTTCTCTATGTATTTGTGGTTAATGAATGTTGATCCATCACTCCAGGAACCTGAAATAATACCACAACCAAAAACAAACAAAACAAGGCTTGCACAAACTAACAAACAGGAGGGGACCTCAGTAAGAGCTTTGGAAACTATTAACTTTTTCCAAGTCGCTCGACTAACGTCTCCAATTATCCGTTTGACCTGAAACTTCATGATGTTTGCATATATGGCCTTTTCTTTATCTCTGCAAATTTTGAAGGTTTGACTCCCAGGCTGGAGCTTCCTATTAACAAGTTTCTCTCTCTTTAGGCTTAAGACTGCTGATTTTTTTAACGTCGCTCGCCTAACGTCTCCAATTATTCTTTTGATCTGAAACTTGTTGAGCTTGTCCAAATTAGTATAAGATGCAATCCTGCAAAGTTTGGAGGTGTTCTGATCATTTTCTTATTGTGTGAAATAAAAGCTCCACCACATCAAATTTATTTCTCTATAATTTTTTACCCGAAATTATATTCCTACACTATGATTAATTTTTTTTAAAAAAAAATAATCATGTAATCGTAATTCTTATAATGCATATTTATAATGATTAATAGAAATAATTGGAGCATATTTAAGAAATAATTTTATATTAAATTAAAAAATATAAAAAAATAATTAATTGAACTAATTCTTGGCCCTTTGAGATTGAAGACTGTAACGACACTCCTTCAAATTACAATAAATTCAAAGTTAAATATTTACAGTCATTCAATTTCTTTAAAAACATCTCATAATTAAGACACTCTTTAGAAGAAGCTAAATGTTCCATGAATCAGAAAACTGGGTTAAAGATCAATCGTGATCTCTGTATTTACACCAAAGTAAATAATTTAATAATAAGTTACATTCATTAAACAATCTTTGACATCTTTTGATTTTTTTATTTATCATTTTTTTGAAATAAATTTGAATTGGATAAATTATAAGGAAAAAATCTAACAGGTGGATTTTTTTATTTCATCCAATAAGAAAATGACGAGTAGTAAATAAAATTTAAAAATAAAATAAAAATGAAGTTGTTAGTTTCATCCTTGAACTTGGTGAGAATTATTAGTATCGTTCCCGAACTATTGACAGCCTTAAAAATACCACTCTACTTGACTAACTGAATGTAATGACCTTGAGGGTCATTTACGAAAATTTATGCGAAATTATCATTTTACCCCTATCAGTAGTGCCTACGGGTCTCAGAACGGAATTTCGTCAGTTCCATTAACTTCGAAATGTGGAAATTGGTCTAGTGGAGTCATCAGAATAAGATTTAGGGTTAATATGTGAATTTGAGGTCTCAAGTTGAAAAGTGAGGTTTTAAATGAGTTGGTTTGACTTCGATCAACGTTTTGAGATTCGAGCATCGGATGAGAACTCTGTCAGTTCCGTTGTGTCCAAACATCGAGTTTGGTCTAGTTGAACATTGACTTAGAGCCCAGGAACCTTAATCGTCGTTTTGAATTTTTAGGCTAAAAGTTGAGTTTTAGGCCAATAAGGGGTCCGGGAGGGTATTTTGGTCAAAATAATTTATTTTTGAAAATCTGACGATTCAATTGAGTCCGAAATATCGAATTCAGTAGAGTAGCATATCTAGTTTATTTTTATTGGACCCTGAATAATTTCTGAGGGTCCAACCGAAAGCATTTTGGATGATGTTTCAGCTGTTGTTTCTAGTTCTGGTGCAACTCTCCATTGTTCATCGCGATCGCGATGTGTTAGGACTTTGTCTTCGTGATTGTGATGGGTTATTTGTTTTCGTGCCTTTCGTGATCGCGAGCTTTAATGGATCATGATCGCTAATGTAATTTTTGAAAAACCCCCATTTCCACCATTTTTGAGTTTCTTGAGCTTCTTGGAGCAATTTTGGAGAGAATTCTTCGTGTAAATTCATGGGGTAAGTGTAATTTCACTAACATTTTTCATATTCCATTATCTATATCATGATTTCAACTCTTAAACGTTAGATTCAAACCCCAAAAAACTTCTTTCTTCCCTAATTCAAATTTAAGGAAATTGGTAATTTCTAACTCATTTTGTACTCTATTTTTGTAGGTTTTTCAACCATGAGTTCCTTATTAATACTATGCAATCAGATTTTAAATTTGACCCTTTTCGAAATTTATTAATTTTTGTACTGTTTTATTTCTAATTTCGTAACCTATTAATATGGGTGTCATTAGACTCTTTATGACACGTATGTTTCATTCTTGATAGTGGATTATTATTTTAGGCATTAAGTATATGTAAATTGTACTCACTCCTACTTCTGTGACCTTTTTTATGTAGATACTAGTCAGGGTGTCCAGCGTGTTAGTTGATTTTAGCGGATACATCATCATCGAATCAGTGGTGAAATCTTGAGATCCGGATTGCCGCTAGTCCATCTTTCATTTTCAGTCTTTTCTATATTCGAAGACTTATATGGTGTATTCAGACTTAGATTTGTATTTAGATGCTCTTAAACTTATGACACTAGGTTTTGGTCTAATTTTATTATGTCCTTTTCATTGTGTTTATTCGTGGCCTGACTTCCCTCTAGAAGTCTTGTATGGTTATACTTTTCATCTTACATATCGGGATGGAGTTTGGGATGTGTGCCATCATGACCTTAGTTTTTGGGTCGTGATAATTTGGTATCAAAGTGCTAGGTTCATCGGTCTCATGAGTTAAAAAATAGGGTATCTAGTAGAGTCTTGCAGATCGGTACATAGACGTCCATACTTATCTTCGAGAGGTTACAAGATACTTTTTTAGGATAAATTCCTTCTTTTGATTTCTTTTATGCGAGTTCTTCATATCAAATGTTGTAAACCTCTATTCTATTCTTTCCGCATTAAGGGTAATGATTGGGCTTGAAAGGGCATCTCCTGCTCAAAAATGATCTAGTGAGGCCCTATCCGAGACCGTTTATGAGTATGAGAATATGAGGTATTATATTGAAGAAGTGGAGAGATGATCGATTAGACCTTGAGTGTTTGGATTTTAGATTTTGGTTATCCATTCAGCCCCATTTTTCATTCCTTTAAGATTTGTGGCTTCACCTATTTTTTTGCTAGTGTTGCTATGTCTGCATCGGAGTAGAAGAGTTTTGAGAGATTCATTAGATCTTTGCCTCCCAAGTTTGATGGTATAACCGGTGAAGAAGTTTTTGACTTTTGATCGAGTTTTAAGATAGGTTGTTCAATTTGGGTATTTAAGGGGCACATGGAGTGTGTTGCACCTCTTACTGAAGTGTCCCCAAGATGTTTGTGCCTTATAGACTACGTGATCAGTGTAGTGATGAGCTCGACAAATCGGAGCAAGGCTCCCTACCAGTGTCTCAGTATGAGGCATGCTTTCATGAGTTGTCTTGTATGCTATAACGAGTATACCTACAGAGTTTAAGTGGATCCTCAACTTGGGGTACTTATAATGTTGGTGGATCTTTTGGTTATCCTCAGCGAGGTTTCGGTCCTCGAGATTTTTTGTTGTGGTGAGTTTGAGCATGAGGTAGATAATTGCCCCAGGTATGATTCTTCTACTATTCAGTATGGGTCTACCTATTTTTATGTGATGACTCATTTTGATATGGGTATGGATTATGTGAGTGTCTCTTGCTGTGTTTATTGCTATTTCTACCCCGATAGGTGAATCTTTAGTGATGGATCGGATAGACCAGGGGTATTTGGTGATATTTTCGAGTAAAAAGATCCGTGTAGACTTGATTTTATTAGACATACTTGATTTTGATGTGATATTGGGTATAGACTGGTTATCTCCTTATCATGCTATATTAGATTGTTATGCAAAGACCGTGACCTTAGCTTATCTCGATTTGCCTAGCTTGATATAGAAGGGTAATCTGAGTTCGTATCCAAAGAGGGTGATAACATATATTCGTGCTTGTCGTCTAATAGATAAGGGTTGTTGTCTTATTTGGCTCATGTACGTGATCTCACTACAGAATCACCTCATTTAGAGACTACGAGGGTGGTGAGAGAGTTTATGGATGTGTTTCCTACAGACTTATCGAGTGTTACTCCTGACCTTAATATCAATTTTGTGATTGATTTGGAGCCGAGCACCAAGCCCATCTCTATTTTTCCTTATCGGATGGCTCTGCCGGAGTTGAATGAGTTAAAGAAAAATTGGAAGATTTGTTGAAGAAGGGGTTTATTAGGCTAGTGTATCGCCGTGGGATGCACCGGTCTTATTTGTAAAGAAGAAGGATGGTACTATGATGATGTGTATTGAATATCGACAGTTGAACAAAGTCACCGTCAAGAATAAATACCCTCTTCCTCGCATCGATGATTTATTTGACCAGCTTCAGGGTGCATTAGTGTTCTCTAAAATTGATTTGAGGTCGGGTTATCATCAGTTGAGAGTTCGGGAATTTGATATCCCAAAGACTGCATTCAGGACTCGTTATGGGCATTATGAGTTTTTGGTTATGTTGTTCGAGTTGTCTAACGCCCCGGTTGCTTTTATGGAGTTGATGAACCAGGTATTTCAGCCTTATTTAGACACATTAGTGATTGTGTTTATTGATGACATCTTGGTTTATTCCAAGAATGAGGCAGACCATGTTAGGCACTTGAGGACAGTCCTTCAGAGATTGAGAGAGGAGAAGTTATATGCAAAATTCTTCAATTGTGAGTTTTGGCTCGAATTCGTAGCACTCTTGGGTCATGTGGTGACCAAGGATGGTATTATGGTCGATCTGGTCAAGGTTGCAGCGATTTGTGATTTCGTTAGGTCTACCTCGATCACCAAGATTAGGAGTTTTATTGAGTTGGCAGGCTATTATCATTGGTTTGTTCAGAGCTTCTCTTTTATTGCAGCCCTATTGACTAGGCTAACTCAAAAGACCGTGGCATTTTAGTGGATTAATGAGTGTGAGGCGAGCTTTCAAAAGCTCAAGGAGTTATTGATTTCAGTACCTATTCTAGCCCTACCCAAGGAGAGTGTAGCCTTCATTGTGTTTTGTAATGCTTCGGGAGTAGTCTTGGGTGGTGTATTAATGTAAAATGGTAGAGTTATCTCGACAGTTGAAGGTACATAAAGAAGAACTATCCTACCCATGGCATAGAGTTGGCGGCAGTGGTGTTCATTCTAAAGTTGTGGAGACAATATCTCTATGGTGTGCATTGTGAGGTCTTTACTGACCACCGTAGCCTTAAGTACATCTTTTCTCAACCGAATCTAAATATGAGGTAGTATAGGTGGTTAGAGTTATTGAAACACTATGACATCACCATTCTTTATCATTCGGGTAAAGCTAATATGGTATCGTATTCCCTAAGTCACAAATCATCTAGTATGGGTAGTTTGGCCTCCCTTAAGGCAGATGAGAGACCTTTGGCTTTGGAGGTTCGATCATTGGCTAGACATTTGGTCCGACTTGATATTTATATATATCATAACAGTTTGGCCTTCGTGGAGGCTAGATCTATCTTGATGGACCAGATTTGTAGACACCAGTTTGAGGATGATAAGATGAGGGCCATTCGAGACAAAGTATTGAGTGGTGAAGAAAATCAGTCTCTCTTGATCCGTAGGGAGTTTTGAGGATTAATGATCGCATTTGTATGCCCAAAGTTGGTGATTGTGTACGTATGATATTGTAAGAGGCTCATTGTTCTAAGTATTCTATTTACCCGAGAGTGGAAAAGATGTTTCATGACTTGAAACAACACAATTAGTGGTGTGGCATGAAGAGGGATATTGTTGATTTTATAGGTAAGTGTCTAAATTGCCAACAAGTGAAGTATGAGTATCAAAAATTGGGTGATCCTATGCAAAGGATGCCCATTTCCGAGTGGAAGTGGGAGCATATTACTATGGACTTTGTGTCTGGACTACCCATGACATTGGGTAAGTATGACTCTGTATGGGTGATTGTGGAGCGATTGACCAAAATCATCCCATTTTCTTTCGATAAAGACTAGCTATAATGCAGAGCAGTTAGCTAGGATCTATCTTCGTGAGATTGTTAGGTTGCATAGAGTGCCTATATCTATTGTGTCGGATCGGGGTTCAGTATTCACCTCTCACTTCTTGGAGGCATTGCAACGTGGTTTAGGTACGTGGCTAGAGATGAGTTCAACATTTCATCCCTAGATCGATGGACATTCCGAGCGGACTATTCAGGTGTTGGATGATATGCTTAGGGCCAGTGTGATTGATTTTGGTGCCAGATGGGACAAATACTTGACCTTAGCAGAGTTTGCCTATAATAACAATTATCACTCCAGCATTCAGATGGCACTATTTGAGGCATTGTATGGTCATAGGTGCCAATCACACATTAGCTGGTTTGATTTGGTTGCGGTGGATGCATTGGATACTGACTTACTCAAGGATGCTATGAAGCGGGTACGTTTGATTCAGGATCGACTATTGACAGCTCAAAGACTTCAGAAGAGCTATGTAGACAGGAGGGTTCGTTCCTTAAAGTTCATGGTGGGTGATTGTGTGTGGCTTAAAATATCACCCATGAAAGGTGTGATGAGGTTCGGGAAGAAGGGCAAGTTGAGCTCGAGGTTTGTTGGCCCATTCGAGATTTTGAGGAGAGTGGGTGGGGTGGCCTATGAGTTGGCCTTATCCCCTAGACTGTCAGCTGTCCATCCGGTGTTTTATGTCTCTATGCTTCATAAGTATATACCAAACGAGTCCTATATAATCTCTTATGATGCGGTAGAGTTGGGTCCAGATTTGACTTCTGAGGTAGAGCCGGTAGTTATCTTGGACAGACATATTCGTAGGCCTAGAACTAAGGAGATCTCTTTGATCAAGATGTAGTGGAGACATCGGCCTATTGAGGAGGCGACTTGGGAGTTAGAGTCTGATATGCAGGTACGGTACCCTCAACTTTTGGAAACTCCAGGTACTTTCCTTTATCTTATGTTCGAGGATGAGCATCCTTTTTAGTGATCGATGTTTTAATGATCTTGAGGGTTATTTACAGAAATTTACATGAAATTACTATTTTACATCTATTAGTAGTGCCCCCGAGTATTATCTGTTCACTTTGTGTGATTGAATGTGTTAAAGCCTTAATAGTTAGTAAATTGGGCAATTCTTGAGTTTTATAGAGTTAATAGGTGAAAAAAATGGTTTTTGAAACCAATTAGAGCTATGGGTCTCGCAATGGGATTCCGTCAGTTCTATCAACTTTAAAATATTGAAACTGATCTAAGAGAGTCTTCAGAACCATATTTGAGGTTTATATGTGAATTTAAGGTCTTAAGTTGGAAAGTGAGGTTTTAAATGAGTTGGTTTGACTTCGGTCAACGTTTTGAAATCCGAGAGTCGGATGAGAATTCTGTCAGTTCCATTGCATTTGGAACGTCGAGTTTGATCTATTTGAACATTGACTTAGAGCCCTAGGACCTTAATCATTGATTTGAGTTTTTAGGCCAAAAGTTGAATTTTAGGCCAATAAGGGGTCTGGGAGGGTATTTTGGTCAAAACATTTTTTTAGAAATATGACGATTCTATTGAGTCTGAAATATAGAATTCAGAGGAGTAGCATATCTAATTTATTTTTATCGGACCCTGAATGATTTTCGAGGGTCCAACCGAGAGCATTTTGGATGGTGTTTCAGTTGTTGTTTTTGGTTTTGGTGCAACTCTCCATTGTTCATCGCGATCGTGATGAGTTAGGACTTTTTCTTAGAGATCATGAGAGGGAGGTTCGCGATTGCGATGGGTTGTTTTTTTCCGTGCTTTTCTCGATCGCGAAGGTCATTTTTGACCTGAACAGTGTTTAATCAGGAAAATCCTTATTTTTTAGTTTTTTGAGCTTTTTGGGGCGATTTTGGAGAGAATTATTCAAGTAAATTTGTAGGATAAGGGTAATTTCACTAAAAATTTTCATATTTCATTATCTATATCATGATTTCAACTCTTAAATGTTAGATTCAAACCCCCAAAACTTCTTGTTTCTTCCCTAATTCGAATTTAAGAAAATTGTTTATTTCTAACTCATTTTGTACTCTATTTTTATAGGTTTTCAACAATGAATTCTTTATTAATAGTAGAATGTATTTTTATAATCAAATTTTAGAATTGACCCATTTCAGAATTTAGTAATTTTTGGACTGTTTTACCCTCGATTCGAAAACCTATCAATATGGATGTCATTAGATTCTTTATGACACGTATGTTTCATTCTTGATAGTGGGTTATAGTTTCGGAAATTGAATTCAATGTTTGTTTGTCTGGTAGAGTGTTCCAGTGCGGTTTCAGTAATTAATGTAGGTTTGACTATCCTTCTTGGGGTTGAGTTGGGTTGATTAGTCAAATTCTATGTTGTAGACTTTGGGATGAGGTGGTAGTATAGTTTGGGACTGATAATTTATATTGAATGCCCATGTGGGGGCATATATGTGCTGTGTAGCCCGTGTGGGGGACTTATGTGATATTTTATTTATGATTGAGACTGTATAATTCATGACTTAACTGAGTTAGAGATGTGAAGAGGTTATTTGGCTTGTAGTGCTCACCTGAGGGGTTGAGTTGGGGGTTTCTGAGTATGCCTAAGTATTAAAATATTATTGATAAATGGGTGAACACTTAATTTGAGGCATTTCCTTTCCATTATTGTCTATTGAGAGTGAGTATCATGTTTAGGTTAAATTTTGAAAACTTTGAACCTTGTATTACATGTTGAGTTATAAATTTTCTCCATGCCTTATATGATGTGAATGCATTCATTCTCATTCATATTACATTGATCACTAGGAAGTTGAGATCTGTGGAAATTATTTTTGAAAAAAAGAATATGACACCTTTAAACCCTCATCTCTTGAGTCCCCGACCGAGGACATTTTGCGGCAGGGTAGTGGATACATTGTGATTCCTTGACCACGAGTAAGTGGTGAGTGGAAGAGATATTAGTATCATGAGTTCTTGGCCACAAGGTGGGTGGTAAAGTAGTCGATACATTGAGATTGTGATGAGGTATATGGTCTGTGAGACCCCCATGGGTCCTACCTGGCAGCACAACTCAGTAGGTGTATACGACATGTTGTGTGACAACCTTGATTCCACCATATCATTATATTGCATTGCATTGAATTGATACTTGTGATACTTGACCTATTTGTTTAACTGTGAATATATAGCTATATCTATATATTTACTTTAATCACGTCGTTCTATACAAATTGGTGGCAGCGTATTCGGAGTGGAGCTTTTCTACATGCAGGTGGGAGCATTACTTAGTTTATATCATAGAAACTGATTAATTCCTTATACTTATTCAGTTAAACCTACTGAGTACATGTGGATTGTACTCCACTCCTACTTCTGTGACCCTTTTTATGCAAATACTAATTAGGGTGTCCAGCGTGTTAGTTGATTTTAGCGGATACATCATCATCGGATCAGTGGTGAAATCTTGAGATCCGGATCACCGTTAGTCCATTTTTTATTTTCAGTCTTTTTTATATTCGGAGACTTATATGGTGTATTCAGACTTAGATTTGTATTTGGATACTTAAACTTATGACACCAGGTTTTGATCTGATTTCATTGTGTCCTTTTCATTGCATTTATTTGTGGCCTGACTTCCCTCTGGGAGTCTCGTATGATTTTACTTTTTGTCTTATATATTGGAATGGAGTTTGGGATGTATGTCATCATTACCTTTGTTTATGAGTCGTGACACTGAATTTTAAGTCACCCCTCTCATGTCATACAATATATCGATGTTTATGCCACATCAACAAAAAAATTTACATGTACGAACGTGAATAACACGTTTATGTATGTGGTATGAGAGGGGTGTACTTAAGTTCAGTAAGTCAAGTAGATGAAAGTTTTTAAGACTATCAATAGTTTGAAAATGAAATTAATAATTCGCGTCAATTTAGGACCATCTCAATAAGAATGGGGCTAAAGCCAAACTTTATGAAGAGACTTTAGTTATTTTTTTTTAGTTGACATATACAAATTGAAGGTTGAACTCATTGGCGCTCCTCTAAAGTTGACATTAACTTTCACTCAGATACCTTAACTAAGCTTTATTCTTTTTAGATACCTCATGTAAAGTCCCGTTGTTTCATTTTGATATTTTTTGCTGACATGGGATGATAAGTTTAATACACTCAAAATCAGTGCGTGAAGGGTTCTTATTTGGTCAAAATATAATTTTTAAAATTGTTCTTCTTATTCACTCTTTCTTTGTAAGTATTTCCTCCACCACTCACCATCAATCTGCCGCAGCTTCCACCATCGCCATTAGTTTTATCATTGTCGTAAGAATTTTTAATTTTTAATTTTTTTCAGATTTGAAATTCGCACCCACCACCATCATCTTCTTCTTTCTTTTCTTTAAATCCAACAATTATAATTATTATTACCTTATTTGTCAAAAAATGAGATAGATGATTAATGGGCTGGGGAAGGGGGTCATATATTCCAATTTTACATGCCATTATAGACTATCACACCCATCAAGTGCATACCTACAAAATTTAAAGTTAAAAGTAAATAACAAGACAATGTTCATTCAAATAGAAAGAGGCTACAAAAAATGCACAATTTCTGCTCCTTTTATTCAAAAGCACGAAATTGATAGGAGCAAATTAAATCTATGATAAAAAGTGAAAATTTAAATCTAATGAAAATCCTAAAATAAAAAAATAGAGAAAAAATTGGGGGTTTAGGGGATGCGTGTCACGATCCAAGTAGACCCTATGTGCGACACAACGATTAGAATCTCAGAGGACCCAAACCAAGCCTCTTAACAAAATATTCATGAACATACATAAGGTAAATAAGCAAATAAGCTAAATCATAGACACAGAAGCATAATCTCAAAAATAGAATGTAAATCTCAAAATGAAGAGCGTAAGACAACATAGACTTTCAACATCTAACATGCCTTTAATAACTAGATGGGGCATAAGACAAGACCCTAGCTCACCCATGACAACATAAGAGTAATAAAGTAATCAATTGGCAAAATGAAATAAGTGTCATGCCCTTGAACTATGAGGACTCACCAACAGTACAATGTAATAGCTCTAGCCACGAATGGGAGGGTAAGCGTGATCGTTGGATCCTGCATTATGATACAATATAGGCAAAAGTATGCGTTAGTACATGAATAGCACTAAGTATGTGAGAAGTATGCATGGACAATAAACATAGGGCATAATCAATACGAATTATGATATGCAAGACCAATATCTTAAAACATGAATAAAACCATGAAAACATTGAAACATTTAACTCATTGGTCAGTGTATCGAAAACATCATCATCTTTAGAACTTCATAACTTTACTTTAAATAGTATGGGATAGGACTTTTAACAGACATATAAAATCATGCGAGCTATTACATGAAATTCGATAATCCCCACATCGAGAAGGGGGAGACTACTTGACAAGGTAGACTCCGTCCAACATTATCATCGTTAAGCACTATATGTTGATCTACTAGTTAGGCCATATTAGCAAACCGACGGTAGCCATGTAGTTTACGAAACTAGAGATTGCTACTAAGGCTTAGGTCGAGCCCCCACCTCAAGATCCTTTCGGTGCTGAGTCAATATCCCACAGAATACATGTCATATCATAATCATACATCATACTTGTCATCAATCGTAAGCCTTTCATAATCATATTTCATAGAAACTTGTTCATAAGAATAACTCATTATCATGTGATTCATATAATGTGGGTACAGACCTTCTATCATTATGAATCCTTTCCATGGAAACATCATTAGGGTCTTAAATCACCTTTATTCATAAACATGCTTGCATACTTAAAATTCATGATCATAGCTTACACTTGAAATTAGAGTAGAAACATGAATAAATGGTCAATTTACTCGGAGATCATGAAATTAAATTGAAAACATATATGATCATATATTTTATATCAATCTATATATAATTCATAAAAATATTATCAATTGAATGCATGATTTAATCAATAGTCATAGAATATATCATGAATAAGAAGTCACAATACAATCATTATAAAATTAGGGCTTTTCAAATGAAAAATCATAGAGAGATTTAGAGGAAAGCTTGGGACTCTATGTGTGAAAGGCAACCATGGATGAAGTCCCACATATCTTGACCTTTAGAAGCCCTAAATTATAGAGAATGGAAGCTTGACCTTGAAAAAATCCCTAGAATTCACTTGAGGAAGAATAAGACTATAAAAGCACACTTTTAGAGAGATGATTTTGATTTAAAGAGTTAGGGTGAGAATGAGAGGGTTAGGAGATATTAGGGTAGTCAATAGGTTAGAATATAGTACCAAAACCATTCACATTCATTAATAAAACATAGGAAATGACCTCCAACTTAAAATTGGAATTGCACCTGGACGGGGGACCCACCACAGTCTATGAACATCACCATAACCCGTGGTGTGGGGCGTGGTGTTAGACTTCAACTTTTGGATAAGGATCTGTGAAGGGGTTCCCCATCACAAGACCCACCACGGTTCGTTATGGGCACTACGACCCCTGGTGGTCATCTTTGACGAGGGACTGTGACTAAGATCTAAGGGTCTAAGAGGGGGGTCCACCACGAAGGGCACCACAAATTATGGTGTTCACTATGGTCCACGGTCCCTATCATGAAACCCGACCCTACACACCTGAGTTTTAGGACTTCATCACGGTAGTCACTACGATCCGTATTGTGTTTCATGGCTCGTGAACCCTGCCCGTGGAGATCACCTGATGTAAAAACTGAGATGTTTCTTAGAAACTTCTTTTGGACTTTGCTTTTATGACTTTCCAACTTTTAGGGTCTTTCAAGGCGGTGGAAAAGTTTGGGAAGAAAGGAGGAAAGAGGGGTGGGTAGTTGTGTTGGAATTTAGAAATAAGTATTTTTATTTATTAGTTATAGCTGAGATTTAGTTGTTTCCTATAATGTATTTTGTAAATATTATTTTGCAATCAAATGCCAAGTGTTCTTTTTTAATTAGTAATCATTCACGAATGTGTTACACACACTGTATAATTTTAGCTGATTGTTAAAAAGTGTCAAAATAATTCAGTGAAATTCTATGTGAGGTGCCTAAAATGAACAAAGCATAGTTATAGTATCTAAGTGAAAGTTGGTAACAACTTCAGGAGGCCACCGATGAATTCAGCCTAAATTAAATGGCAAAAACAATAATAACATACCCAACCTACAAGTGAGGTTTGCAGAGGGTAGAAAGTACACAAACCTTATGAAGTTAGAATACAAACAATGCAAACTTTCGATGAAAAAATATAATATAAAGTTAAAATAATAAAATTCGGCACAAGAATTTGATAAATTGATATAGTGATATCGAAATAGTGTTGAGCTAAATATGATAAGTTGATATAATGATATCGAAATAGTATTGTGTTGCTTCAATATAATGCAAACAACAGTAGATTTTGCATAATGCAAAATGTTTGAACGTTTGAAAGACTTCAGAATATTCAATATTAAGAGAATTTCTCAGCTGGTAAGTACTCTTTATTTTCAAACCTTTTGTCAAGTTTAATTTTTTTTTCAATACTTCTTTCTTTTTTATATTAGACTAAAGGTAGTATCTTGAAAATGATGTAGCTCTTTAGTAGAACAAGGAACCAATTCTCCTCTTGAATGATGAGACTGGAACTGAATTCCAAAATCAAGAGGATATTCAGAACCATGCTATTTCTTTCTTCACTAAGTTATATACCATTGAGCATGACACTTCTTATATAATTATTCATGACCATCATCTTCACGATCTTCTCCATCACAACACCCTGGATCAATAATCCAAAGAGCTCCTTGACAGGTCCCAAAGGATATTGAGGTCAGTAATGCTATCAAGTCCTTTAAACCCTTGAAATCCCTTGGTCATAATGACATCCACCCAATATTTTACCAAAAGTATTAGGACTCTGTGGGGGAGAAAGTTACTATCTTTTGCAAGGAGGTCTTTGAAAAGAACACTATGGATGCTAAGCTTAACACCACCCTACTTTACCTCATTCTTAAATGTAGGGATGCTATCTCCCTGAAGAACTTCAGGCCCATTAGTCTCTACAGCACCAACTATAAGCTTGTAACTAAGATCATTGCTTCTAGGCTTAAACATCACCTTAACAAAATCATTGGGCCTAGCCAAGTTAGCTTCCTTTCTGGCAGGAGAGACTTTGACAATGTTGTCATTGTCCAGGAGTATATCAATCACTTTAGGAGAATGAAAGAAAAAAAAGCCAACATGATCCTGAAACTTAACCTTGAAAAAGTCTTTGATAGAATTGAATGGTCATTCATCAGAGACTCCTTCCACTATTTCAACCTTCCTCAAAAGTTGTCCAAACTCATCAAATCTTGCATTACTACCTCCTCCATCTCCATTATTATAAATGGTACCATCACTGAGTACTTTAAGCCTTCCAGGGGAATTGGGCAAGGAGATCCCATCTCTCCCTACATCTTTATACTTTTTATGGAGAGACTCTCTAGGAAAATTGATGAGGCCGTGAACAATAAATCCTGGTGTCCCATTGGCATCTCTATGTATGAACCCAAATCTCCCATCTATTTTTTGTTGATGAACTTACTCTTTTCTTAAAAACTGACACCCATAGTTATGATACCATCATCAGGATCCTAAGATGTTTTTGCAATAACTCTGGGCAAAAATTTAATCTTTTTAAATCTAAGGTTATTTTCTCTAATAACTGTGATCTGGCTAGCAAAGAAAGATACTCCAGACTCCTCAACATCCAAACAAGAACTCCTTTGGAAAATACTTGGGCTTCCTAATCTTTCACTCTAAGCCTGTCCACAGTGATTTCCAATTCATCATTGACAATATGCATGTTAGGCTTAGTGGTTGGAAGACTAACTTTCTCAATATGGCTAGCAGAACCATCTTAGCCAAAGCTTCTCTTGCTAGTATCCATTCCTATGTTATGCATTATATCAGTTTTCCCTTCAGGATTACTAAAAGTATTGAAAAAATCCAAAAAAACTTCATTTGGTGTACAACACCTGAAAAGAAAAAGATGCATCTAATTAGTTGGGATACTGTCACTAAGCCAAAACACCATAGTGGTCTTGGCCTGCAAAAATGTCATACTAAAAATCAAGCCGTCCATACTGGATTATCTTGGTGAATGTATAAAATCCCCCAAGCCCTTTGTACTAGAGTGTTGTACTATAAACATTGCCAGAGGAAAACTCCCAGTCTTGGAAACACCCTGTATCCAGAACTTGGCAATGCATAAAGAAAGGTTGGGAGATATACAACAAAGGGACTAGATGGATTGTCAACAAACGCAATTGTGTTAATTTCTTTGAGGATAGATGGATCCCTAGCCATGAACCTATAAGGAGCCTCATTCATGGCCCTCTGAATGTGCAGGACTACAATAGAAAAATCTCCTCTCTTAGGTCCAATGGTAGATTGAACTTGAATGTCCTTTCCCTCAATCTCCCTGAAGAACAGATAAAGAAGATAATTGACAGTTTCATACCCATCACCACTAACATGGAAGACAACTTAATTTGGGTCCTCACTAGAGATGATACTTTCACTACCAAAAGTGTCCACAAGCTTATTGTCACCATGACCATAACCATTCTAACCAGATAGATTTGTCTTGGGTATGAAAAATCCAGGCACCAAAAAAAAATCAAAATCTTCATGTGGTTATTCTCCCATAACAGGCTCCCTATTAGCCATTACCTTCAATCAATAGGCTAAATGTTGATCCTACTTTCTATTTTTGTAGGAGAGACCAATAGGACATCAATCACATCTTCTTTCACTGTATAAGAGCCTCCATCTTTTGGGATAAGTTAGCTAATTTGAACTCCACAATGGCCAACATTGACTCTTCTATGTTAATTGTCTCAAACTAGTACATCACTAGCTTCACATCAAGGAGAAACCCTTCAACAATTGGATCCCTTGGGGAAATATCATCCCCTTCAGCCTCTGTGGGATTTGGATCAACAGAAATGATAACCTCTTTAACAAAAAGCGAGACCATATCAACATTGATCAATTATTGCTCTTGCTATTGAATTCCATTTCTTTTATGAGAAATTGAAGAAGACCAAACCCCCCAAAATCCCCATCCATATCAAGTGGACTCCCCCTCAAGACAACACCTACAAGCTAAATATTGATGGTGTTGTACCTAATCAGCCAGGGGTGGAAGGACTAGAAGGAGTGATCAGAAACCATAAGAAAGAATGAGTTATTGGCTTCATCAAATCTTGTCCACATATCAATGTGGTGCAAGCTGAGCTCTTAGATATCTTATATGGATTGATATTGGTATGGAGAAGAAACCTAAAGCCAATTGAAATCAACTCGGACTCCTACCAGGCAATCTCAATGATTATTAATAATCATCTATGCTTTAATAACATTATCTATGAATATAGGAACTTAATGAAGGTATTGAAGGTCACAAATATTAAGAATTTATTTAGGGAGGAGAACAGTGTGGTGGACAGTCTAGCAAAGGAGGGTGTCAGGCGTCCCTTTTTTTGGAAGAAACAAGCATATTGGAAGCTCTTCCAGTGTGTGCGATTGAAGTTTTGAAGTAGACTTTCGTGGAGCCGTTTGTGTTACGAAAATTAAGCCTTGTAATATTGACCTTATACGCCAGCAATGGCCCCTAATCTTGTACCCGATACCGGGAAACAATTACTTTCCTTAAGTTAATATAACCTCTCCTATTTCTACCAAAAAAATAATATTTTTTGGTTACATAAAATTTTAAATAAAGATAAAATGAAGAGAACATCATCAATATTCTTTTTGATTATGTGAAAATATTATTTATTTAAAATAAAATAAAAGAGATAAAAACATCATTTATCTTAAAATAGAAAATTAGTTGCTTTGGGATATCTTCTATCATCTATATGCGCTAGGCAATAATTGGATGCTACTTTTGAAGCTTTGGGGACTCCAATAATGCCCATGTGATCACCTAAATCAATGTTCATTAATATCATAAAAAGGGAATAATCAAGAGTATTAAATCACCACTCAAATTATTCCATTAATTAAAGCTCCAAGCCCTAGAAAATAACCTTTTAAATCCCTAGCTAGTGTCCTAATCCTCAAAATTAATAATATATCATCCACCCATCACAGTTACACTTTTCCGTCCATAAAAAGTGGTTTTTAAGGATTTGATATTTTCATTAGAAAAATTAATTAAAAAAATTCTTTGACTAAATTACATTTTATCTCTTCCCAACATTAATTGCGAAGTAGTAAAAGGCTTTTAAAAATTTATTTAGTTCATTTACATGCCCCGAATTATAACTAAGTGTTAGCCTTCTTACTTTGGTCCAAAGTAAGTGTTTATTTACCAAATTAAGAAGGAATTAACTTTAATTTTTTTAATTTGCCCTTATTTATATATCCCTAAGTTACTCCAATTTTCTGTAATATCATTAAATAGGTTCAATATTAAGTATAATTTAGTCAATATACCTTCTTCTTTTGGGGGGAGTTGGTATTTTCTGGAGGAGTATGCTAAATAATTAAGTGGACACTTATCATGGACCTGAGGAAATATTAGACAAGACTAAATTTGGTGAAAATAAATTTATGACTTTTCAAAATTACTCATTCTGGATCAAAGATGAAAAAATGCGGACCAAATAAACTTATTTACTATACTAAAAATAAATATTTACTTTTTATTTGTACAATTTAAAAAATTAAGAGATAACTTCTCACTTAATTTTTAATTTATCCTTATTATTAACTATAGTTATTTCAAATGCATTGATTTTATTATATTCAAATGATAATATAATAAAATAATTATATTCTATTTATTATGTATCAAGTCTATATTGAATAAATAAATATAGGGGTTGGGAGTATTTTACACTCAAAGCCCTAGACAAAAGGTCATCATTAAGAATGCACACCTCTTTTCATGGTAGGGTTTGTGGAGTGGGGTGGTTGATGATTCTCTCTTTTAGGCACAAAACTTTGAATTATTTGTCTATAAAGGATTTTCACATTAAAAGGAATTAATTAATGGACTCAAATCCAAAACATTCTTTCTAGCAATTAAAAGCCCCATTCACATGGTGTGTTCTTATTTTTAAGTCATAGGTCCACAACGTTTAGTTTGAATATATGGATGCATATCTTCTTATTTTGGTCCCTACATGCCCTTCATTCTAATAATATGTACAACAACTTATAATAATATTATTCATTATGCATGAAAATTCCTCTTTGAAATAGTATACTCTTTTCTATTTCAGTCTATATGTCTTATTCTCTTTTAAAAAAAATATTACTTTCTATATCTTGTGAATTTTTAACTTTAATGTTATACATAACTATTTAAAAAAATGTTATACATAACTGGTTTAAGATTATAAGATTCAAAGGATATTTTAATAAATTCCATATATATTTTTAGTTTTAAATGTCAAGATTTAACAAAAAAATTATTTTTTAAATTTTCTTATCCATTAAATTAAAACACATAAAATAAAATGAATGGAGAATTCTGTTATTGTATAAGAGGGAGTTTGGAGGCGAAAGCAGGCACGTCAGCAAGGGCATTTTCAATTTTTTTTAAAAAAATATTATTTTTTTTATCGTAATTTAATTAGTATATAATTTTTTCAAAATTGTGGGATCCACTTTAGCTATTTCCTTTAATTTCAAATTCATATACTTAAGTTGTAGCCTTATTACTTTGAAATTTTAATGCAGCTAATATTTGTGTAAATTTTATAACTATTTTGAGTAAAAAAATCGACGATCGATGAAAAAATACGTTATTATGGGCCTCTTTATTTTAGATTGCGAGAAAAAAAAGAATGAGATGTTTTACTTCTACACAAATATTTAAATCACCTTATTAAATATAAAATAAATATGTAATAAATAGTATTAATATTGATAAATTTTAAGTGGTATTGAATTGAATGATTTTATTTTTACTACTAAAAATTATATATATATATATATATATATATATATATATTGTTTAATTAATACTTTATAAATATAAATTTGTGAACAAATATTAAGTCCATGCACGTCACCTGATTTTCGTAACTAATTTATGTAATGTGACGAATTGCATCAATCAAACTTAACCAGCAAATACGTGGTTTTGGTGAGGATAGTGGCGGAATCAGAAATTTTATGAAGGGGGTTCAAAAAAAATTAAACACGCTAATCAGGAAAAAAAAGTGCTTATTAGGATTCAAACCCGCGAGCTAAGACAAACTAAGGCGAAATATTGAACCCCATTTGCCACTGAGCTAGTCTTTTGACTTATGCTTAAGGGGTTCAATGTTAAATATATACACATAAATTAAAAAAAATTATCTTTTATATATAGTGTAATTTTTTTAACGAAGGGGGTTCGGATGAACCTCCTCACTTGCACGTGGGTCCGCCCCTGGGTGAGGAGATATAGATTGTGGTATTTGACTATCAACTTAAAATACTAAATTTAAGCCATAAAGTTTTTAAAGTCACCCAAAAATAAAAAGTTGGAAATCCTAATTTTTTTTTGGGAGAGCTTAAAGCCATTTTCGTTGATCATGAAAATTACTTTTATATTCCCTATATTTTATTTTAATTCCCAAAGTACCCTCTCAGCTAAAGCCCTAAAATTCACATATGTTCCTCATTTCTTCAGCAACAACGGAGCACCAGAATGTGAATAATAGTGAAGATAGAGCAACCCTTTTTAAAGAAATTAACACCAACAAATTTGAAGAACAGTACATGAAGGAGACTGAAATCAAGAAGACGAAAAAGAAGAAAGAACCAGGGATCTTCCAGTTATGAATATATCAGGGAGTCTTTAAGGGTATTTCAGTCATTTTGACAGAAAATAAGTGCTTAACAGCACGTATTTGCCAAACACATCAACAACTTATTTTCAGCATAAGCACTTTTATCCAAACACTCAACTGTTTATTTATAAAAATAACTTTCAGCACTTAAAAATTCTAAAAACACTTCATACATAAAAATCATTGTTTTAAGCCAATCCAAACGGGCTCATAATCATAAATAACAAAAGATCAAACCACATGTGTTGACCCCCTTTTGGTCCACAAATATAAATATGACTATTTGTCTCAATTTATATAATAATATTTGATTAGATATTAAATTTAAAAATTTATTTAAGAAAATATATATTTATATGATTATAAATTTAGATATATATTTATATGATTATAAATTATTAAAGATAAATAAATAATTTAATAATTTATTTATTATTAGTATAAAAATATAATCATTCTCTTTTAAAATAATTAAAAAATAACATAAACTAAAATAAACAAAATATTATTTTTCTTTTTTCTCTTTAACAAATGAAGTGGCACAGCCTTATCTTCTTCTTTTTGCCCTTATGTTTGGTGCCATGGAGAAGGAATGAAATTATAGAAGAAACAATGTGCATGGTTGAATGTCAATACCCTTTTGTATATTCTTCATTTTTCAATTTTCCATTATTGTCTTTTCTAAAAATAAATAAATATTATATAGCCTAATAATATTAATGAAAGTCTCTCATGCACTAAATCATATTAATATGAAACAAACTAATAAGAAAGAGAGATAGTGAAAGAAACAACAACAACAACAAACCCAGTATAATCCCATAATGTGGGGTCTGGAGAGGGTAGAGTGTACGCAGACCTAACCCCCACCTTGAAAGGTAGGGAGGCTGTTTCCGAAAGACCCTCGGCTTTAAGAGAGGACAAGATAAAAGGTCAGATAGGGGCAAACATATAGAAAACAAGATGAAAACATGAATAGCAGAAGGGAAAGTCGTGGTAGAGTGGTACGGGAAGAAAGAGGCATAACTACAATAAATAAATAAATAAGTAAGATAAGATAAGATAGATAAGACAGTCAAAGTACAACGGCGCCACAACTATAAACAGCAATACAATGCAGAAATCAAA
Organism: Solanum dulcamara; assembly: GCF_947179165.1. NCBI lineage: Eukaryota > Viridiplantae > Streptophyta > Magnoliopsida > Solanales > Solanaceae > Solanum > Solanum dulcamara. The sequence goes on from NC_077241.1 coordinate 13,825,232, forward strand.
AGGCAATAAACAATGAGTAGAACTACAAAGAGAGAGTAAAATATGCTTGTTACCGTTCTAATGTGTTCGCGTTGGGGATGAACTATACCTTGCCAGCAAATTAACAAAAACTGTTATATCAGGCATGGTTGCGTTAGTAAGATACATAAGTGTACCAATAGCACTGAGATATGTTACTTCATGACCAAGAAGTTCTTCATTCTCTTCTCGAGGTCGAAATAAATCTTTTTCCACTTCAAGTGATCGAACAACCATTGGAGTACTTAATGGATGTACTTTGTCCATGTAAAATTATTTTAAGATTTTCTTAGTGTAGGCAGATTGGTAGACAAAGACCCCATCTGTTAAATGTTCAATTTACAAACCTAGACAAAGTTTTGTCTTTCCAATATCTTTCATCTCAATTTCTTTCTTTAAATATTCAATCGTCTTTTGGACCTCTTCAGGGGCTCCAATGAGATTTATGTCATCAACTTACACAACGAGTATAACAAACTCTGATTTTGTTTTCTTAATAAAAACACATGGACAAATGACATCATTTATATAACCTTCATTTGTCAAGTACTCACTAAGAAGATTATACTACATACGCTCTGATTGTTTCATACCATATAATTATCTTTACAATTTGATTGAGTACATCTCTCGAGACTTAGTACATGCTTCAAGCAATTTTAATCCTTCTGGAATTTTTATGTAAATTTCATTATCAAATGAACCATACAGGTAAGTTGTAACTACATCCATTAGATGTATTTCAAGATTTTTATGTACAGATAGACTAATGAGATATCAAAAAATTATTTCATCCATAACAAGTGAATATATTTCTTCATAGTTGACCTCGATTTTTCAGAGAATTCTTGTGCAAAAAGGGGTGCCTTGTATCTTATAATTTTATTTCTCTCATTTCATTTTTGCACGAAAACCCATTTATAGCCAACTGGTTTTACACCTTTCGGGATTTGGACTACAGGTCCAAAAACCTCACTTTTAGCAAGTGAGTCTAATTCTGATTGAATTGCCTTTTCCCTTTCTTCCCAATCACATCTACGTTGACATTCTTCGACGGATTTAGGCTCAAGACTTTCATTATGTTGCATGAGGTTAAGTGCAACATTATATGCAAAAACATTATTAATCGTGATTTTTGATCCATCTAAATTTATCTCATCACGGTAAAACTTATTGAAAGTTTTTCATTGACTTGAATCTCGGGCTCACTGATTTCTTCAAGAAATCAGGATTATTCAAATCTTGACCTTCTTCAGGAGGTCCTTTTGTAGTATCATCTTTATTATTTCTCATCCTTTTCTTTCTAGGATTTTTATCCTTTGAATCCAATGATCTACCACGCTTCAGGCGTGTTTGAGATTCAGAAGTTATGATACTAGTAGATGATCCTTTTGGGATATCAATTCGGATTGGCACATTCACTGCTAGGATATGTGACTTAGTTATTTGTTTCAAATCAGTAAATGCATCTGGCATTTTATTTGATATTTTCTGTAAGTGGATGATATTCTGAACCTCTTGCTCACATGTGCGGGTAAGTGGATCAAAATGAGATAGTGATAAAAAATTTCACGCAATTTCTCTTTCGGATTCCTTTTTCTCTCTCCTAATTGCGGAAAAATTATTTCATCAATCCGACAATCTACAAATCGAGCAGTAAATAAGTCTTTTGTCAACGGTTTAAGGTAGCGAATTATTGAGGGTGAGTCAAATCCAACATATATGCCCAACCTTCGATGAGGGTCCACCTTTGTACGTTGTGGTAGTGCTGCAGGCACGTATACCGCACAACCAAAAATTTATAGATGGGCTATATTAGGCTTATGACCAAATACTAATTATGACGGATAGTATTTATTATAATTTATCGGTCTGAGATGTACAAGTGCTGCTGCATGTAAGAAAGCATGACCCCAAATAATAATCGACAATTTTATTTTCATTAATAGAGGTCTTGCTATCAATTGTAGGCGCTTAATAAATGACTCTGCAAGGCCATTTTGAGTATGAACATGAGCAACAAGATGTTCAATTTTATCCCAATTGATAAGAAATAATCATCAAAAGCTTGAGATGTAAATTCTTCAGTATTATCAAGGGAAATAACTTTAATTGGATAATCTGGATATTGTGCCCTTAATCTTATTATTTGTGCTAATAACTTTGCAAACGCCAGGTTGCGAGATGATAAGAGGCACACATGAGACTATCTTGATGATGTATTTATTAGGATCATAAAATATCTAAACAATCAACTAGGTGGATGAATAGGTCCACATATATCCCCATGTATATGCTCTAAAAAGTCAAGAGATTGATGCCAACCTTCAGGGTTGATGGTCTAGCAATTAATTTGTCTTGATAACAAGCAGCACATGAAAATTCATCATTCGTAAGAATCTTCAGATTCTTTAACGGATGTCCAGTTGAATTTTCAAGAATTTATTTCATCATTATTGATTCAGGATGACCTATTCGATTATACTATAACACAAAAATATTTAGATCAGTAAACTTCTAGTTTATGACCAAATGTGCTTCAATTGCACTAATTTTTGCATAATATTGGCCAGACGACAAATTAGTTATTTTTCAAAAATATATTTCTGGCCTGAGACATTCTTGGTTATACCAAGGTATTCAATATTCATTTCATTTAGTGTCTCAACATGATATCCAATTCTGTGGATATCTTTAAACTTAACAAATTTCTTGAGGATTTAGAAGAGAATAGTGCATCTTCTATAACAATTTTTATCCCTTAGACAGAAATATAGTAGCTCTTCCGGAGCCTTCAATAATTTTTGAATTACCAGAAATTGTAGTAACATTTGCTTTTCTTCTAAGCAAGTAGGAAAAATATTTCTTGTCTTTAAAAATGGCATGAATCGTTCCACTATCAATTACACAAATATGCTCGTGATTGATCGTTGATCCAATTTTTTTTTGAGACATATTCATATTTTTTTTTAAAAAAAATAAAGTAAACATTATAATTAAAACATGACTCATTATACAAATTTTATTTCTTTACATGAATTGAAAAAATATAAACATATTATTTAGTATAGACAAATAAAAAAAATTACTTAAATATTATCAGGGTTATCAATATTCATATTTGTTTTTGGGAAATTGAAGAAATCAATTACATCCCGATGCATAGACTCAATATTGTCTTTAGAGATAAAGTTTGTCAATGAGTTATTTTCTGCTCTTTTCAAGGATGCATGATATAGTTGAAACAGACGTTTTTATGACTGGTAGGTTCGTGATCAGTGTCACATACCTCCACATCTATGACATATACTTTTTGAATTTTTCTTTCATATAGCTTCTTGCTTCTCACTCTTCTTTTTATATTATTGATCATTTTTTGGTGCCAGCCGAATATCATGATTATAATTTCTTCTTCGACTACGACTACGATTACGAATGCGACCATGATCTCTTTCTCGTGAGTTATAGTTTACCTGATTCACTTCAGGGAGTGGCAAAGAACCAACATACCGGCTATCATGATTTTTCATTAACAGTTCGTTGTAGCGTTCAGCAATAAGAAGGTGAGAAAGTAATTCAAAATATTTTTTAAAACCCTTTTCGCGATATTGCTGCTACAGGAGCATATTCGCGTGTGAAAATATGGAATATGTTTTTTCAAGTTTGTCTTGCTTAGTGATTTCTTCTCCGCATAAATTTAACTGTGCTATAATTCTAAACAAGACAGAATTATATTCAGTTATATTTTTAAAATCCATTAATCTCAGATTGAGCCAATCATGATGTGCTTGTGGAAGGATGACCTACTTCAGGTGGTCATATCTTTCTTTTAGATTCTTCCACAGTTTAAGTGAGTCTTTTAATGTGAGGTACTGTAATTTTAACCCCTCGTCAAGATGGTGGCGGAGAAATATCATGGCTTTGACATGGTGTTGACTAGATGTCATATTGTCATCTTTAATGATGTTTGCCAGACCCATCGATTCTAGGTGTATTTCGGCATCTAGTGCCCATGATGAGTAACCTTTTTCAGATATAACAAGGGCAACATATTCAAGTTTAAAGATATTCGACATTTTAAGAAAATAAAATTCTTATCATTTTGTTACCTTTTTAAAATAGCTCAAAGTGATGGAGGCTCGTGCTGATAACATGTTATGAAACAAACTAATTTAACAAATTAATAAAAAAAGAAATAATAAGAGAAAGAGAGAGAAATGAGAGAATTTCAGTGAACATTCAATTGGACAACACTGATGACTATTTATAACCAGTACAAAGGAGGAAAACCTAAAAAAATTGGAAAATAAAATTGGGGAACAAAGATGAGTGAAAGAAAAAAGTAGAAGGAAAAAATGGAAGGAAAAAGTGGACATGACATCAATTTGTACAACAATATAGCCTAATAATATTAATGAATGTCTCTCATGCACTAAATCATATTGTCATCATTTCCATTTCCCTTTCTTGACGTACAGTTAAAACGATTTTGAATTTTCACTAACGAAACTTAAAATAAAAAATAATATATAAATAAAATTAAGAAAAAGAATATTTATTACTATATATACATAATTATTTTTTCAATTTTACATATAGAAAATACGTTTCTGGTAAAGAAAATTTAGATCCATTCTTGTTCCCCAACCCCATGTGGTAACAATAGTTTTTTTTAAAAAGGGATAAGATCGTTTCTGAACTATAACGATATTTTCAGTTACACATCTAAATTAATTATAAGAGGATCCTATTACTTTTTTGAATTTGATTTTTTCAAATATTATTTGCTTCCCTAAACTATGTGAGGGTCCTAATACCCTCTTTCCGAACTTGACAAATTTCATCAATTTTTTTCCTATCAACAATTACTTCTAATATCTATGGTAAACGGGTCCTAAATTTCAGTTAGGTCATTATCGAGGTAGAGAAGAGCAAGCTTATAATGTGTGTATTGCAAATTGCAATGTTGTACTTTATGTACTATTTCTATTCTCAAATGTCATTTTCTCAAATCACATTTTTGTAGAATTTTTCTAGTAAATCTTTTTGTCTTATTGTTAAACTTTTTTTAAAAATAATCTTACTTCAGGTTTAGTTATCCATAAGGGTTGTTAGATGATCGACAAACCCATTAAATTATTGAAAAATTGACATAAATAGCCACTCATTAAAGTAATAGTTAATATATAATATATATATATATATATATATATATATATATATATATATTATATTAATGTATGATATACATAATATACATACCGATCTACCCATATTATACATAAAAACCATAATGTATTGTATACATAAAATATATATTTCAATACAAAATATATATAGTAAAATTTTACTAAATTCATATAAATGGGATCATGAAAAATTATTATTTTGTTGAGATATTATTTAATTGATAAATTAATTTAAAGAGTGTTTTGAGATTCAATGAAGGTTAATTTTGATATACAATAACATGAAGACGAAAATAGAATCCATAACAAAAAGTTTCACTTTTAAATAAACCCACTTGTGAAAACGTCATTCTTGAACTTGAGCTCATGATGAATGATCTCGGTTACTGCAATAAATGAATGTTAATAACCTATTGAGTTTCCCGGGTGAAAATGATACATGTTCAGAGATCCAAAGCTTAGAATAAATTGTGGATACCATCTGAAAAAATAATGTTGATGAAGAAGTAGAAGATGATACAATAACTTTGGAACCAGTTACGCGTAAGGAAGCATTTATCACATTAGAACTCTTCACAATTTTATGATGCAGTTCGAAAAGACAACACCGGAACTTTTGGCTACAATAAGAAAGGTTAGAGATGAGCTTCAATTAGATTTAAATTTTAACAAAAAATAAAATACAATAGAATCATATTTAACTAAATTGTGTTGGATATATTTGTACTTTTAAAGAATTAATAATTTATAATATTAATGGGACCATATATTTATATAGGTGTAAATATATAAATATATTTACTCCATAGTGTATATTTCACTAGCAAATGACCAAATATGTAAATTAACCTTAATTATTCCTCCCCATAAAACCTTAGAGCTAGACTATGTAAATACACGGGTATATAAGAAAACATTTCCAGCATAATAAAAATGGTTATATAAGCCTTAATGAAATAATTTATAGCTACATAAATATGAATGATTAATTTCAAATCATAAATATCAAAAATATTTATTTCAGTCTTAAACTCCAAATACCATCATAAAATGGGGACGGAGGAAATATTTAGTGAAATTGACAATACATAGACAAAGTTTTAAGTCAAAACTATTAAATTTAAATGAACTTATAAATTATACTCTACATAAGCCTTGTTCACAAGATTATCAAAATTTAAGAATATATGGGGACTAAATGGCGTTTTTTTTTAAAAAAAAAGAAATCATGAACATGTGGTTTGACCAGAATAGAATATACTCCATATGTCACATTTGCTTTTCTGTTTTCTCCTTTGATGGGTCCTCAATTTTGACAGATTTCAGCCAGCAACCTTTGAAAGTTTGGCCTAAATTTCTTCTTTTTTTCCACAAACAAGAAAATTAACATACAACATGGGCCATATATTTTATTTTATTTTAAAAAAATAATAAAATTGTATGTTTTTCATTTCAACACAACTTAAGACATGCGATTTAGCTTGATAAAACTAAATTTTAGACCAAAATATCTAAAATTTATGCATTTCTATTTGAAATTCAAGCAAAAATAGCCAAATTTCGGACATGTATAAGTGAATGAACCACAAAAAAAATATAATTAAAGTTTATGAAAAAAATAATGATTGAATTCAGCCTCATATAATTGAAATTCAAGAAAAAAAATGGCTGAACAACTTCAAATAACATATTCTTTGATTTTCAAAGTGAATAGGCTTACAATTTTTTACGCTTACAAAATATAACTTTAATAGTGATCCCAAAATAAGGTGTTTTGTAACCTTTCTTAATTAAAGGTATCGATTTTGATTTTTTCGGAAATAAAGAATTTATTAATAGAAAGAGCTTTACCTCCTTTTAGTGGCTTACTATTTAGAAGAAGACATTTATTAGCTTAAACAAATTAAAAACAATAAAGGGAGAATCTCTAAACTACAGGTTGAGTGATGATGTGTTGGTACATTTTGTTCCTTTTGACATGCAGAAGAAAAAAAAAAGGAGCAATTGTATTTTTTGGCAGTCAAAAAGGAGCAATTATTGATATTGCCTTTTTGTTGTTAAGACTTTCTGAATCTTGCCTGTTGTATAGAGATAATTAAGCAAAATGACCATTCATTTATTTTTATTACTCAAAATAATTGAATTATTGCTTTATCTATTTATATATCTATTTATTTATCTATATTAAAAATTTGAAGGTCCTTAAAATTATTCATTGAACTTTTTGTCGTTTATTAAAAAACTGTTTTTTAGATAATATCATCTTTTCTTATTTTTTAATATTTAAAATAATAATTTAATTATTCTTTTAATATTTAGACCACTTTCAATTACTTTTAGGTTTAGGACACTATTTGGGATTTAAAAGTAATCAAAATTTTAACTTATATAAATTTTGTTATTATTATTTAATATCCTAATACTCCTAATACGTGAAATAGTCACTAATCACAATTAATGTTGATGCAGATTCGAACTCTTAGTTCTTACAAAAATAGGTTAAGAATTATATAAATTTTATTATTATTATTTAATATCCTAATACTCCTAATACGTGAGATAGTCACTAATCACAATTAATGTTGATGAAGATGAGAACTCTTAGTTCTTACAAAATTAGGTTAAGAATTTCTACTTTTTAATATAATGTTGTTATACTATTTTTATCCTTTAAAAATAGATTTCATACTAGCTAAAATAATAATATAATTATCTGCCGAATATTTAGGACTTAAAAGTCTAAAATACTATAAAATCAACATGACTAATATTTTCTGTACTTTGAAGTCAATTATAAATACGTTTCCATTTATAGAATTTCTAAATTTTAAATATAACAAAAAAGGAGGTGAAAGACTTTCAGTTACTTTAGGACTCCTAACTGTTCAATGAGAATATGACTTAAAAGTTAAATAAATATTATTAAATAATGTGTTTAAGTTATAAATCAAATTAAAAACAAAGTGTAATTAGGTAGATGAATAAAGGAAGAAATCATGTCATACATGAACTCAAATAATTGTCAAATTAATTATTATTCTAATATTTTAGTACTTTGAAAATCGATTAAATTTATAACTATTAAATCATTACTTGTTTGTAAGATGTTAGAATTCTTAATAGTTAATACTTTAAAATTAACTAAAATTTTGCTTTTTAAATTTTTTTTTATTTGAACTATTTTAAAACCCCCAGAATTTGAGACTTTAAAATAACTTACTGTAAGACCCCGAAAGTTGAAACGGAAAGCAAATGTTGCTGAGAGCTACTGGTGTCAGTTGTACGAGCCTTTTTACGTTTCGTACAAAGACCTACGGACCATATGAGGCAATCGTTGAAAGGAGGTCTAGGACTTGGAAGAAATTTTGGTCACTGATGTTTGGACGAGACCATCCACAGATTGTAAAAGGTCCTATGGTCCATAGATGGAGATTCAGAGACTTGGCGTTTAGGAAGTTGGCAGGACGAGAGGGTTGCACGGTTCGTGTAATGTTCTATGGACAGTACAAGGGAATCATAAAATCTGAGACTTGGAGATTTGACACGTTTTTCTAAGGACATGTTTGTATGGGTTGTTTAGTGTTCTACAGGCCGTCTAGGTACCCATAGACCTTCGATCTAGAAACTCAGAAAGCTCAAGGAACTTTCTACGAATGTCCCTCTACGGGCCGTAAAGGCTTCTACGATCCGTAGAGGTACCCGTAGACCCTCGCTGACAGTTATTTCTAGGGGCATTCCGTACATTTCTCATTTTTTTAAATATTGAAACTATATCGTTTGGCACTACGTTGGATGTCCTATAACCATTCCCTCTTATTCTCTCAAGGTTCCTCTAAGGCATTGAGGTTCTCTCCCAAAGGTCTTCTTCTCCATCAAGATGGGTTCAAGTTAAACCACCATTTCTTTTGGGCTTTTAATAACAAGGTATGCAGGAATTCACCTATGAATTCTTTTCATCCATTGGGTCCCAAAAGATCTCAATATTTCAAATTCAAATTCACCCAATTCAATTAGGGTTTTATGTCAAATCTCATGGGTCATTTTTATTTTGATTCAATTGAAGTTATTCTACTTTATTATGGATGAATTTACTAAGATACATGATTTACAATTGATTTTATATGGACCCATGCACAATGCGTATGATTTTCACTTATGAACTATGAGTTATGATCATGAAATGGATGAAAGATTTATGTATGCTTTATGAAAATGATGAATTATGTTTAAATGATGCTTTCAAGTAAGTATCAATGAACTATGAAAGGTTTTCTCACAATATGAAAGAAATCATGATTTAGATGCTTAGAAAGGTAAGTGTCTATATGAACTATGTTATGAATCATGATTTGAAAGGAGCTACACTCATATGATTTCATGATGTATATTGATAATTGATTTTATCTATTTCATTAGAATCTGACTTAGCACTGAGAGGGCTTGAGTGGAGGCTTGGTAAGAGACTCTCTAGTAGCAACCTCTAGTGCCAAACTACGTGTCCCCATAGTTTGTCCTAAATGACTTAGCTAGTGGATCCACGAATAGCGCATGATAAAATGATATGGGGTCTACCTTGACAAGTATCCTCTCCTTTTTGGTGTAGTAGTTACACCGGATTCCATGTTATAGCTCACATGATCTTGTTTTTGGTTATGATTAATGTCCCATACAACGATTATGTTTTTCTTAAAACTTGCCATGATGTCTTGTTATGCATTGACCTTATATCATGATTTATGATTTACTGTCAAGTTTTAAAGGATTCTTGATCATGCATTTCATGTTTACACCTATTATAATATCATATTTTATGTTATGCATGTTTCTCACATACTTAGTACATTTCATGTACTAACACATTCTTTTGCCTGTATTGTTTTATAATATAGGTCACGACGCTCTTGTCCATTCTCGTAGCTAGTACAGGCTTCCGTTGATGTTGCTAGTTTTGGTGAGTCCTTAGATTCGAGGGTGCATCCACTATGTCATTTCTTTACATTCAGAATTTTACACTTTCTTATGTTTTGGGTGAGCTAGGAATTGTCCTATTCCCTCGTCTATGTTAGTAGAGGTATTGTCAGACTAAACTAGTATGCTTATGTTCATTCATATGTTATGTTTTGAATTCTCTTTTATCGAGATTTTTGTTTTTGAGACTTATCTTCCACAATTAAGTTTCTACATGTTATCTTATGTCATGCTATGTATTCTAAGAGGCTTGATTAGGGTCTCTTGATATTCTAATCGCCGTATCACGTGTAGGGTATAGCTTGGGTCATGACAAATTTAATATCATAGCATAAGATTCAAGTGTCCTAGGGTATCTGACATGCCGTGGTGAGTAGAGTCTTGGTCATGGGTGTGAATTTCACCACATTTATGAATGAGAGATTATGAGGTGTAAGACCCTGAAAGTTGGAAAGTCAGAAAATGAGGAACAAAAGATGAAATCCTAGAAAAACTCAACTTTTGGCACCTGGTGGCCTTCACGAGACCCATTACGGGAAGGGCCATCGTGGTCTATGCCCAGTCAATTGGGTTTCAAATATGAGGACCACGATGGGACACCACGAGCCGTGGTGCAGACCATGGACTGTTATGTCTCCCATGGTGGACATCCTACAGGCCTCCTGTTAGGATCCTTTTACGATTCATGTTAACGGACCATAGTGACCTCCACGGGCCGTGAAGGTCTCCATAGAGGAAGTCCTGAAACTCTTTCCTATAACCCCAACATTCAATACCAAGTCAATAACCACAGATGATCACCACAAGCCGTGGTAGGTCCCGTGGTGTACCCCTCTTTCAAGACCTTTTTTCAAGAAGTTCAAGTCTAACTCCACGGACTCCACCACGGGCTGTGGTGAAGTTCACAGACATGGTGGTCCTCCGTGTAGTCCCAGTTTCAGTCTTAATGAGGGTTATTTTAGTCTTTTCCCTATATTTCATTAATGAATGTAGACGGTTTTTGGGACTAGATTCCTACTTATTAACTACACTAAAGTATTCTAACCCTCATATTCTCTCTATAATTACCAAATCACAAAACTTTCTCTCCTACGTTTTCTCTCCAAGGTCTTCTTCTCTCTCAAGTAGTTCAAAAGGGTTCTTCAAGGTTAAGGTTTTATTCTCTTCAATTTAGGGCTCATCAAAGTCAAGTTATGTGGGACTTCATCCATGGGTACCTTTCACCCATGTAATCCTAAAGATTTCTTCTCAATCTCCCTTATGATTTCTTCAATTAAAAGCCCTAATTTCATGAATTTCATTGGGTCTTCTCAATTATGATATATTTCAGTATTATTAGTCTAATTATGCATAATTTACATCATATTGCATGATTTCAAGATGAATTTATAATATCCCATGATATATGCTAGTTTCGAATATGATTTATGAGATATGATCATGGTTTTCAAGTTGTATTCAATGAAATTTTTTTGCTATGAATTAAAGATGCTTTATGCAAAGAATTTTACGAATGATGATTCTATGATGTTTCAAGTAAGGTTAAAGAGAGGGAAATTTAAGTCCCTAAAGATGTTTATGATTAAAGATATGTAATGATGGAAGACCTACACCCACATTGCATGCATTATATGATAGATGAGCTAATCCTATCCTTTTACTATGATGATGCTAGATGAGCTATTCTTATGATGTTTTATAAAGATAGATTGCTATTAGTTTTTAGCTTTCCCTATGGTGTTTATGATCATGTTTTATGAGTTCCATTGAGATATTGACTAAGCACCAAGAGGACTTTTAAGTGGGGTTCATTCCGATAATACAGTTAGTTACCCAAAGAAATCCTAGTAGCAACCTTAAGTGCCAAACTACATTGTCCGGGTAGGTTTACATATGCCAATATGGTGAAGCTAGTGGATCCACATATCCAGTTAAAAGAGTTACTAATGGAGTATGTACTAGCAAGGTAGCCTCCCCTGTCTCGATGCAGGAGTCATTGAATTTCATGTATTAGCTCCGGTCTTATTATCGGTTAAAGGTCCTATCCCACATAGTTTTAGTTAAGTTATGAGATTCTTTTGATGCATTGACCAATGAGGTAGATGTTCTAAATATTTTTATGACTTTACACATGTTTTAAATATAGTGGTCTTGCATCCCATGATTCATATTGATTATGTCCTATGTTTATTGTTCATGCATATTCTCACATACTTAGTGCATTCCATGTACTAACCCATACTCTTTGACCTATATTGTATCATAATGTAGTGACCGATGATCACCTCCATCCTCCTCCCACTCGTGGCTAGTGCTTGCTATTAGCTTTTATTGTTGGTGAGTCCTCACAGTTTGAGGAAATGACACTTATTTCTTTTCATGACAATTGTTACTTCATTCTCTCATGTTGTTTATATGGGTGATCTAGGAGCTTGTCTTATGTTCCCATCGAGTTATTAGAGGCATGTTAGATAGTAAAAGAGTCTATATTGTTGTTTTATTATTTTGAGACTTATGTTTTATTTGAGACTATATTTCCGTATTGTTGATTCTTGTTTATTTACTTCATATACCTTATGTATGCTTATGAATGTTATGCTAAGAGGCTTGGTTGGAGTCTTGCGGGATTCTAATCGCCGTGTTACGACTAGGCCCTAGGCCAGTTTGTGACAGAGGCATTTAAGAAACTTTAATTTTTTCATCACTCTTAAGTCATGCGATAGAGTTGAACTCCATAGGTTTTCCTTCTAACTATTGTTCCTTGCATTACAAAATCATGCCTCCACAAAGAGTTTATGTGAGAAGGAATGAATACAAATATATACGAGGAGCAACAAGTTCCATAAGCTTCAAATGGCCCTTTGGACGAACAAATCTCCCATTCCGAATTTAGAGTGGCTTTTCAAGTGCTTGCCCAAGATATGGAGACACAACCGCGAGGTTGTTTCTCCCGTGAATCCAAACGTGGGTATGGTGGCTACTAGGGTGCTTGATTTCATAATGATGAACCCTTTAGAATTTCATGGGTCTAAGTAGGATGAGGATTCACAAGAGTTTATCAAAGGGATGCACAAGATCATCGATATCATGGGTGTTAGTATGGTGGAAAAGACATATTTGGTCACATATCAATTGAAAGGCATGACCCAAATTTGGTTTGATCAATGTAAAAAAGAAAGAGCTAGGGATGTGGGTCCCTTGGATTGAAAAGAATTTAAAGATGTCTTCCTTATCCGTTTCTTTCTCCTTGAGTTGAGAGAGGCCAAAATTCTAGAGTTCATCAATCTAAAGCAGGTAATATGAGTGTAAGGGAGTATGTCTTGAAGTTCACTCAATTAATTAAATATGCACCATTCGTAGTTGCCGACCTTAGAGTGCATATATGTAAGTTTATTTTGGGTGTTTCAGACTTGATGATCAAAGAATGTAGAACCGCCATGTTGATCTAATTGATGAACATCTCAAGGTTAATGACTCATGATGAATAAATTGAAGAGGAATATCTTAAATAAAAGGCTAGGAAGTCAAAGAGGGCAAGTATCGATGGTGGTGATTTTTCACATTTGAGGTTCGGTAATGGTGGCCATTCACAATTTTGCCCAAAGTTCTCCGATCATAATTCTTCTAGTACTCCGAATGTGAAGTTCAACAGGGATAAGGTGTCTAATACTAAGCCTCAAGATAGTGTTCCTAGTGGTCATACTATCTCCACATGTAGGAAGTGTGGGAAGATCTATTAGGAGATTGTTTGGTGGGTTTTGATGTTTGCTATGGCTGTGGAAAGATGGGTCATAGAGTGAGAGATTGCCCTTCAGGTGCTAGTAGAGGTGGAGGTGGTTGTCCACAGATTCAAACTACTACTTTCGGTCATTTGGTTCAATAGGGTACTACATCAGGTTCTAGAGATGGTAAGCGCCATAACAAATTCTATGCTCTCTAAACTCGATAGGATTTGAAAGATTCTCCCGATGTGGTTATTGGTATGATATGAGTCTTTCAATTTTATGTTTATACTTTGTTAGATTAGAGAGCGAATCTTTCATTTGTTACTCCTTACCTTTCTATGAATGTTTTGACTAACGACTCTATAGAAATTATCCGGTCTCATTTTTTCATTAAGTCACCAAACCTAATTTTGTAGAACTTGAAATGACTTATTTTGATGTTATTCTTGGTATGAATTGGCTTCATTCATGTTATGTTTCTATTAATTATAGAACCAGAGTGTTTAAGTTTAAGCTTCCTAACGAGCCAGTCCTAGAATGGAAGGGTAGTAATTCTGTGTTAAAGATTTATTTCATCTCATGCCTTAAAGCTTGTAAAATAATTTCTTAATGTTGCATATATAATCTTGTAGAATCAAAAACTGAAGTTTAGATAGAAATTGATGAGAATGACCAAGAGGAACGGAATATTCAATGACCTCAAAACGTGCCCACGCGAAATTCCAACATCCTCCAACAAGAATCACTCAATTTAGCCAAACATTCCTCACACAATTGTAATTTTTCTAGGTTGGGAATGAAAGAATTCATGTTGGGATCGGTCTTGTAAAACACTAACTGCCAGACTTATTGGTCTTTGTGAATGCAGAGCATATCTCTACGAACGTGGACCACTTACCCAGCGGCCTCCGCAAACTTAGAGCTCCTCTCGTGATCACTAAGAACAAACCCATTGGACTTTGCAAATAGGGAGATCTTCTCGCGAACCTGAAGTAAGAGGATGGCTATAATTTCAAACGCTTTCCTCAAAATTTCTGGTAACTTCCTGGAAGAAAATTGCTAAATGATATTAGAGTAGGGCTACTATGCATTATGAGATACGACTGATAGCCTTTAAGCTTCACAACTCTTCTCAACTACGCTCTTCTTCTTGAATATTATACTTCATTAGCCAAAACTTATAGCTCCTACTATAGCCCAAGTGTACCTGCATATTCTTACTGTGTTCAAGCCTAACTCTAAGTCACAAGGTGCTACACCTAATATAATTATACTAATCTGAACCACAAGATTCATGTTCTATTCCACTATAAGGAATTTTATTCCAAGAGTACTACTCCTTACCACCACATTCAACAAACCTCGAGTCTTATTCAAGAAGAACCTAATGCATCGAGCATTCATACATGCCATCAACATCACATTCAATCCTAGTACTATAACCACTTCTTGGACTCTAAGCGACCAACTCTTCTAAGAACCATCCATCTTATGTTCTCGAGCCACTAAAATATCATGCATCAGTACAAAGAGATGGAAAAATACTCCTATTTGACTATTACTCATAAGAAAACCTCATCTTTCTCTTCCTTCACATTTATAACCTACCTTAGATGAAGTAGCACACCACCACTATCATAACAAAAAATATCAACCTTCTCCTATCTATTAATGCTCAACTACTACCATCAGTATCTCCATCAAAACATATAAAGGATCAATAGACGGGCTTAAATGAGAGATCCAGAGTGCGATTCTTTTGAGAAATTATGCTATAAGACTATGCATGACATAACATTACTTTGCGAGCCACTGTGGGTATATTGCAAATTCACGAGACTAAACATACTATGGACATACGTGCTTATATGAATAGATTCATAACTAAAGTTCAACACACTTTTTAGGATAGTCTTAAGGATCCTATTACTCTCAAGGATGTTGATGAGTATGGGGTGATAAATTCTGAAGATGAGTATGATCAGGATATATAATCTATTGATGAAATTGAAGATAAGCAAGAACAAACTAGTGAAAATTTGAATAAGGTCTCTGGATCCACATTTAACAGTGACTTCTAGGATGAGGTTCAGGAAGCTACTAATAAACAAGGATTATCCCTAAGAGGCAGGAAGAAAATCAAGCAAAGTATCAAACATCCATTCACCAGTACATCTGCTGACTTTAGTAGGCCCAACACAAGGTCTAAGAGTAGAGGTTGTTAATGATTAAGGTCATATGTTGGAATGCTAGGAGCATCAAAACCAAGGGGTCAATAGAAAGACTTCAAAATCTTAAGAAAATGCATAGATTATCTATGATTGCAGTTCTTGAACCATTTTCTGATAATTCTCAACTCAATAAATATAGAATTCACCTTGCTATGGATAATGCTTATTGCAACCATAATGGTAAAATCTGAATTTTTTGGACTAATGAGTTTTGCTTGCAACATCTTGGATACTGATGACCAATAAATCACATGTGAATTAAAGCATGAGAAGTATACTGAGAGATTCATGGTATCCTTTATTTATGCTAAGTGCATAGATAATTTAAGAAGACCTCTCTGGGATAGACTTATTCATTTCTCTTATTCATTTCTCCAACCTTGATAAACCTTGGTGCACCATTGGAGATTTAAATGTCATATCATCCATTGAGGAAAAGATAGGAGGAGTACCTTACAATATTAACAAGAGTTTTGAATTTATTAATGTTATTGAGGCATGTGGGTTATTAGACTTGGGATATAGTGGCCGACACTTTACATGGTGTAATCAGAGATTTATGCTAGAGTATGGAAGAGACTTGACAGAACTATGGTTAATAATAAGTGGATGGAGACTATTCCCCAAACAACTATTACTCATCTTCCTTCTGTAGGGTCTGATCATAGTCCTCTACTGATGGAGATGGTCCTGAGAGATGAAGACAAAGTAAGATACTTTAAATTCTTACATTGTTGGGTGGATGACAAGAGTTTTCTAAACACTGTTAAAGATTGTTGAGATAGAGAGATCATTGGTAATCCAATGTGGTGTCTACACCAAAAAATAAAGAGGCTTTTCACTACACTTAGCAACTGGTCCAAAACGGAGTATGGAGACATATTTGCAAGTGTGAAGAAGTTTGAAGAGAAAGTCAGATTAGCATAGCAGTAGGTTATTAACAACAATTCAAAAGAAAATAGATCCAAGCTTCATGAACTTAATGATGAGTATATTAGGTTTTTGAAATTAGAAGAGTCTATTCTAAACCAAAAAAATCAACTCTAATGGTTCAAGGAAGGGGATGCAAATTCCAGTTATTTCCATACACTTATGAGGGAAAGGAGAGGAGACTTCTAATTCACAAAATCTATACTACTGAGGAGGAATGTATTCAGGAGGAGAACAATATTTCTAATGCAGCATGCACCCATTTCCAGCAAATATTTACTGGATATGATAATAGGATCAATGAAGAACTTCTGTAATGCATCCCTAGAATGGTCACTCCAAATCAAAATTAGGTTCTACAAAGCATACCTAGTATTGAGGAACTCAAACAAGTGATTTTCTCCATGAACCCTAATTCACCTGCAAGTCCAGATGGGTATAGTGGGAAATTTTTCCAAGTATATTGGGAAATCATCAAAGTGGATATACTAGCTACTATTCAAGCTTTTTTCTCTGGTCAGGTTATGCCAAAGTTCATGTCTCATGCATGTCTAGTTCTCCTCCCAAAGGTTGATAATCCTAACAAACTCACTGAGGTCAGACCTATAAGTCTCAACAATTTCACAAGATCATATCCAAGCTTCTTTATTTCAGATTGGCTCCTTGTCTCCTAATTTAATTTTTGTAAATCAGTCTAGCTTTGTGAAGGGTAGAAATATATTTGAAAATATCATGTTAGCTTAGGAGATCATTCATGGTATCAAAAATCCCAAACAAGGGGATAATGTTCTGATCAAGCTAGATATGAAAAAGACATATGACAGAGTGTCATGGTCTTTCGCTTGTCTAGTTTTGAGGAAAATGGGATTTGGGGAAGTTTTCATTGATATGGTGTGGAGAATTATAAGTAACAACTGGTACTCTATATTTATAAATGGCACCAGGTATAGGTTCTTTCATTCTACTAGAGGGCTCAAGTAAGGGGATCCCTTATCCCCAGCATTCTTTATTTTAGGGTCTGAAGTGTTGACCAGAATGCTCAACCAACTACACAACCATCAACTTTATAAAGGATTTCATATGGAAGTTAGAGGCCATCAGGTTAATCATTTAAGTTTTGCAGATGATGTGATTATGTTTGCATCTACTAATAGAAACTCCCTCCAGTTGATAATGCAAAGTTTATCCTCTTATGAAACAACTTTTGTTCATCTCATGAATAGGGATAAAAGTCTTTTCATGGTTCCTTCTAACATCCCTCACAATATTATTGAGATTATTAAGGAGGTCACTAGTTTCACTCAGAATAATAGTCCATTTCATACCTTGGTTGTCCTTTATACATAGGGAGACAAAGAATCATCTATTATTCAGAGTTGGTGACCTAAATTGTTAAAAAAATATCTAGATGGCAATCTAGAATGTTGAGCTATGGAGGAAGGAGTACTCTAGTCAAGCATGTGCTACAATCTATTCCTATTCACACTTTTCTGTTATTTCTCCTCCAAAAACCACCATCAAGTACATTAAGAACTTGTCTGTAGATTTCTTCTGAGGATGGGACAAAGAAACAAAGAAGTATCATTGGGCATCCTGGTAAATACTGAGCCTTCCTTATGAAGAAGGGTTATAGGGGTAAGACAATTGACTGATGTTTGTACCTCTTTGCAATACAAACAATGATGGAATTTTAGGACCAAGACATCTTTGTGGGGTCAATTCTTGAGGGCAAAGTATTTCCATAGGTTTAATCCTATTGGCAAAAAATGACACACAAGCCAATCACTTGTGTGGAAGTACATGATGAGAAATAAGCAAAAGATGAAACCTCACATCAACTAGAAAATTTATTCTGGCAGTAGCTATTTCTGGTGGAATGACTGGTTGGGAGTTGGAGCTCTAGCATACTATACAACCATTAGCCCTAAACCTAGTAAGATCAAAATATCTCAATTCTTGTTGAATGGACAATGGAATGAGACCATGGTAATGGAGCATGCTCCTACTCTAATGATCCACAAAATTCTCAGCAATTTGATTCATTACCAGGCAGGGGTATTATATAAAGCAGTGTGGAAGCCCAATGCCAATGGAGTGTTCACATGTTCTTCTGCATAGGAAATTATCAAAAAGAAGGGAATTAAGACAATGATCAATACCCATACTTGGCATAGAAACACGCCTTTTAAGATTTCCTTCCTTATTTAGAGAGCCTTAAGGAAGAAATTACCCACCAATGATAAAACCATCACCTTTGGAGTTGAACCAGCCACCTGCTCATGCTATTTCAGACCTGGTTTGGACAATGTGGAACATATTTTTGTCAATGGAAACTTTGTAAATCATATATGGAAGTTCTATTCTAATATTTTTAGGATTGTTCATAATCACAACCCCTTGAACCACTTATTGATGAGTTAGTGGGACATGAAAGCTAAGAATGAAGTCCAGTAGCTTGTACTACATTCTCTACCTATATTTATCTGCTGGAACCTCTGGAAGAACAGGTGCTCAGCTAAATATGGTGGGAATCAGATTTAAATTCTTGATCGTCAAAGACACTACTCATCTTCTTACCACTGCCTATCCTTATTTAATTTGGCCTAACAATTGGAGGGGTTTGTTTAACATAATAGAAAGGTATAGTCATGAGATGAAAATCACCAAAGTCACCTGGATTAAACCTCCTGCAAACATACATAAGCTCAATATAGATGGTAGTGCCTTAGCTAATCCAGGAAAGATATGAGGAGGAGGATTCTAAGGGATGATCAAGGTTCTATGATTTTTGCATTTACAGTACCTTTGGGGATAGGGACAACAATTAAGAAAGATTCAAGCTGCTATTTATGGAGTTCAATGGTGTTTGCAACATGGGTATCACAAAATCATATTAGAGGTCATCTCAGAATTGATTATCAAATGGCTCAACTATAATATGAAACCTCCTTGGCAGATTCAACAACATATTTTGGACCTTCAGGGCTCATTCATCAGCTTCAATTCTTTCAGTGTAAACACACCTACAAGGAAGCAAATGCAACGTAGACCTATTGTCCAAATGGAGTCACAAAAGTGACATCCCACATTATTTTTACACACAACAACAACTGCCTGCAGCAACTAAAGGAAGCTACATGTTGGAGAAGATGGGGATGGCAAATTTTACAAGGAGAAAACTTAAGAGAATTAAGAAACCACCTTTAGCATTGCATGATATTTTGTAGCTTCATATAGAGTTCTCTATAATCCCTTTTGCTTAACCCTTTATTTTTAGCTATGTCTTCTTTTGGATTATAGCTAGTTAGAATAGGTCATAGTGTCTTTTCTTTTCTTACCTTTGTAAGGGGAGAGTCTCCCTTATTTACGTTTCCTAGACATTCTGTATCGAGAGGAGTCCTCTCTTTTAGGTGCATAGTATCTAGGTTTTCTCTTTCATAGTTTTGGAGATGAGTCGACTGACCTTAGTAGGTTAGTCAACTTATGAACCACCTAGGATCGATTTTTATGTTAAGGCCTGGGGAGGTTGCTCAGCCCCTAACCCACCCAAGGATCGTTAAAATAAATAAATAAAAAAAATCTCCAAATGTTGACTAAAGTCAATTCTTTCAAGCCTTAGGCCTTAAAATGGTCAAACTCACCCAATCTCCTTGAAAAGTGTGCCACTCATCCTAACATCGTACAAATGCTACAAGAAAGCTAAGGGAAGGGAAAAATAGTAAAAGCACATAAAAACACAAAAATGACCATGAGGGTCATTATACTAACCCAATAGCACACAATATAAGATAAGATAAATATGCAAAAGAAGTATTAATATTATGTATCAATTTCGAAACTTCAAAAAAGATTCAAAAAAATATATAACTGTCCAAAATTTGAAAGTCACAAGTACAAAGTACCAATATCGAATACAATTGAGCTGTACAAAAAATATTCAGTGCAAAATAAGAAAAGATAGAAAAGATTCTCTATAGCTACAGATTAGCCAACAGATACCTCGAAATCTCTAAATGATGGTCTAAGGACACAACTATCATGTTCGTATTCGAAAATACTAAATTTAATACTTGGAAATTGGGTATAAAAAAGAATTAAGCGTGAGTTCCAAATCACATACACTCATCAGCATCGTCGACTAACTCGAATCATAATGGTGGCAAGAGGCACCCTGAACATCCTAAAGTTCATGAAGTAAGTTTACAAATCTCAGTATTATTACTTGTAACTAACTCCCAGCTAAAACAAAGATCAAGAAATAACTTAAATAGTACAAATTTGAATTGTACGAAGTCACCAAATACTCCTCTTAAGAAAATTACTCATTTCTAAAAAGTAAAACGTATTTTTACTAACTTACAATATAAATGAATTGCTAACACTTTTTTTTATTATCCAAAATAAATGAATTTTTCAAAGTTAAAATTTTTATTAATTATTTTTTCCTGAAATTATCCTTATATTTAATGATATTTTTAACTACTTTTAAATTTTAGATAATGATTATCCTACTTTTAAAAAGAGTTTGGAAAAGCAACAGTGGAAACTCAGATGAATCCCAAACACACTGGGCAATAGTGGCAACGGAGAAGGAGAAGCACGTGTGCAAAGAAGATCATCCTCACTGCATGCATATGAAAAAAATCTAAGAAACTAGACAAAAAATATTCGCAAGTTAGCTTGTATAACAAAAGATGGACCTTTCAATATCAATAATTTTGAAGGAGACACTGGAATGCACAAGGGCGATTCTTAGCAGAGACTCTTTCATAGAATGCAAGACCCCTTTTTACCTTCCAGATTAGATATGCAAACCAAAAGATTAATCAGAAAAGAGTACACTTTTAGAAATAAAGTAGATAAATCAAGATTTTTTAGTTGTTTTAATTGTGAGAAAACTAGAAGTATTTGAAGTGTATTTGCTTTTATCGAACTTCTTGATTGTAAAAGCATCACGAACAATGACTACAAAGAGAAAAATCCCTAGAAATTTTCTTATATGCAAACAACAATCAACTCATGTATCAGGTAGGCTTATATATAGATTACCTATTGTATAATTATTTTATCTACAATCATCAATTTCAAGGTACAAATAGATGCCATCTTGTAATGAATGGCAAGAACAAAGACAAATTAGTAGTTTTATACCTATCCTAATGGATACTACCAACTAAAACTCAAAAGCATTGTACCTTTAAAACATTACAATATCCATTTGGCTTCCCGTGAGTTTAGTACCAATTTCCAATAGAGAAACATTAGAAAACTAAGAGCTCATAGCCTCTCCTTTTCAGCCAAAGCATGTAGGGAAAACATGCATATAATCTGAATGGTTGCATTTCAATGTCGCTGGTATAAACAAAGCATTCAAAATCATAGTTAAATGGTCAGAAATAAAGGAAAACACAATAGAAGATGAAAGAAAAATGCACATATACTGTCTTCATAAGTTGGGCTAAAAGTACATAAGCACCAATATGTATATTCCAACTCAACATTTTTAATTGAGATTAATCAAGGCAATGCTGTCAACTTTCACTGCATATGACAAACACATGTAATGAAATGATGCAGTTCGCCTTTTGCAATACTAATAATATATGTACATACTCAATTAAAAAGGATAACCACATTATCACTAATTAGTTTCATATTATTTTGTTGATATAACTCGCTTTTTGCCCCTACTTTATTTATTATTTTATTTTTCTACATCCAACTCCATGTTGGAAAAATAATAATCTCATTCAGGATAATATTCACACTAAATAGCAATAACAAGAGAGTAACAACGACACCAAATATTATAAAGAGGTAAATATGATACAATAATAGTGATGACAACTTGGTAGTATCAAAATATGACTATTCTTTTATAAGAACAACACTGTTTTATTTCACATAACTCACTAAAATATTACTCCCATAATATTTTCTCACAAACTAGCATGGAATAGTCTCATTGACAAGTACTTTCAAGACAATGGGTTTACTCGTTGTCTCCATGAATATATTATTTACATTAAAGATCATACCAATGGTGATATTCTACTTGTTTGTCTTTATGTTGATGATCTTATTCTGTCGGATAATAACCCAGTTTTGTTTGAAGCTTTCAAAAAAGCTATGTCCCATGAGTTCGAGATGACATACATAGGGCTCATGTCATATTACTTGGGCCTAAAAGTGAAACAAATGGAGGAAGGCAACTTTATATCTCAAAAAAGCTATACAAAGGAGATTTTGAAGAAGTTCAACATGTTTGATTGCAACCCTGTGAACACCTCAATGGAAAGTGAAATAAAATTGTTAAAGTTTGATGATAGTGAAAAGGTAGACTCCACTTTTTTCAAAAGTCTCATGGGGAGTCTAAGGTACTTGACATGCACGAGACTAGATATACACTTTGCAATTGGAGTAGTAAGTCACTTTATGGAAGCTCCTACCTCCACTCACTTGAAGGCCACTAAAAGAATTCTTCGTTACCTAAAAGGTACAATCGACCTTGGGCTATTTTATTTTTTTTCTAATGATTTTAAACTTGTGGGATATTGTGATAGCGATTATGCGGGAGATGTTGATGATAGAAAAAACACATCTAGTTTTGTGTTTTTCTTAAGTGATTGTGTTATATCTTGGAGTTCAAAGAAACAATCCATTGTTACTATCTCGACTTGTGAAGCTGAATACATGGAAACAACATAATGTACATGCCATGCTATTTGGTTGAAGAGATTATTGAAGGAACTCAATCTGCCACAAATTGAAGCCACAATAATTTGTGTTGATAACAAATCTGCGCAAGCACTTGCCAAGAATCCAGTGTATCATGATCGGAGCAAGCATGTAGACATAAGATATCATTTTATCCGAGAATGCATTGCCAAGAAAGAGTTAGAACTCAGGTATGTGAAATCTTATGATCAAGTTGCGGATATCTTTACAAAGCCTCTCAAATTTGACGATTTTCAGAGATTGAGATCAAGCCTTGGAATAAAGAAGAAAAATCAAAATTAAAGGAGAGATTTGTGGAAATCAAATATTGGTGGGATTGATATCCACATTTGTTGAAATTAGTAGTCAAATTTTGGTGAAAGTTGATAGCCAAACTTTGTAGAAATTGACTTTCACATTTGTTCAAATTGTTAGTCAAATATTGGTGAAAATTGGCAACCTAACTTTGTAGAAATTGTTTGTCATATTTATGTCAATTAAGAGGTTCTAAAACTCTATAAATAGAGTAGGAATGGAATACTTGAAAACACACCAAAATAGAGAGAGCAATAGAGAGAATAGAGAGAATAGAGAGTAATCGACAAACTATTTTGCTATTGGAGCTTGCTTCAACCCATATAAGGCTTTGTTCAACCTCAACACCTTATCTTCATGATTTTTTTATCATAAATCCCAATGGCTGCTCAACATAGACCTCTTCTTCAAGAACTCCATTCAAGAATGCCGATTTGACATCTAGTTGATGGATTTCCACTTCATTTTCGCTGCCAAAGAAATTAGCAGACAAATCATCTCCATACGGGCAACGGGTGCATTGATTTCCTCATAGTTAATGCCATACCTTTGTTTTTAGCCTTTAGCCACAAGTATTACCTTGTATCTTTCTACTTCTCCGTGAGCATTTTTCTTTTCCTTGTATACCCATTTGACTCCAATTACTCAATGATCCTTGGGAAGAGTTGTTAATTCCCAAATGTTGTTCTTCTCGATTGACTGGATTTCCTCCTCCATGGCTTGTCTCCATCTTTTGTCTGTAACATCTTCATCAAAATTCATTGTTTGACTATCAGCAAAGAGACAACACAAAAAATCAAAATTAGTAACTTTTTCTGTGTTATCATAGAGTTCTTGGATGCTCCGCATTCTATGTGGCCTTTCACTTGAACTCTCTTGAGTAGATGGAGATGTAATATTTACTAGTGAAGCATGTGGGGTAACATCCTGTGTAGGTACCATGATCTCCTGTTCTTCTTCATCTTCAAAGTATGGAAGAAAATCATATGTTCTTTCTTCATGAGTCTCCCAATTCCATGCTGCTTCTTCATCAAATTCAATATCACGATTCATCACCACCTTATTATTTTTTGGGTTGTGTAACTTATAGCCTTTTGAACTCGCGTCATATCCAATAAACACATACTTGACACTTCGATCGTCAAGTTTAGCTCTCTCTTGATGTGGAACATGAGCATAGGCTATGCTTCCAAAGATTCTCAAGTGCTTGATACTTGGCTTTCTTCCACTCCATGCCTCTTGAGGTGTTTGATCTCACACATTTTTTATTGGAGACCTGTTGCTCAAATAAACTATACAAGAAACAGCTTCGGCCCAAAATTCTTTTGGCATACTTTTAGCTTTCAACATACATCTAGCCATCTTAAGAATTATTCTATTCTTTTTTTTTGCAACTCCATTTTGCTGGGGCGAGTAAAGTACCATTAGAGGGTGACGAATTCCATGAGATTGACAAAAGTCAGTAAATTCTGTTGAAGTGAATTTTCCTCCTCTATCGGACCTTAAAGCTTTTATTTCATAACCACTTTCTTTTTCTACAAGTGCTTTGAATATTTTAAAAGCAACAAAAGTTTCTGATTTTTGCTTCAAGAAATATACCCAAGTCTTTCTACTGAAATCATCAATAAAGAGCAAAAAGTATTTACTTTTACAAAAAGAAGGTGGATTAATTGGACCACACACATTAGTGTGTACAAGCTGGAGTGGCTTGGTTGCTTTTAACGTGGACTTTTTAGGAAAACTCCTCCTTGCATGTTTTCCAAGAAGATAAGCTTCACACAACTGATTGGGATGGTTGATTGATGGAATCACATCAACCATTTTCTTATCGCCCATTGATCTGAATGCTTCAAAATTCAAGTGCCCAATTCACATGTGCCAACACCATGAGTCGCCTTGCATATTAGCCTTTAATCACTTTGCATCAATGGTCTTAATATTCAAAGGAAACAACCTATTCTTTGCCATATTCACTTTAGCAATTAAGTTGTTACTTGAATCTCTAAGCCAGACATGCATATTTTTCATATGAATATCATATCCTTTTTCAAGAAGTTGATCCAAACTCAAAATATTACTTTTCAATTTTGGCACATAGTAAACTCCATTAATCAATTTATGGCCACCACCTTTACAAGATATAAAAATTGTACCTATCCCTTCAATTTGTATCTTTGAGGTATTTCCAAAAGACACATTACCTTTCATCGTTTTTGTTATCTCCACAATTTTGTCTTTGTGTCCACACATGTGATTACTTACTCTATTGTCAACATACTATGAAGTGCAATCATTTGTATCTTTTTTTAAGTGCCATTAATAGTGTTGACTCATCTTCATCTTTGTTGTTGTCAATAAGGTTAACTTTCTCTTCAACGTTGCTACGACATTCCCAAGAGTAATGTCCAAGTTTATGACAATTATAGCATCAATTTTAGATTTGTCATACCTCATTTCATAGGTACCTTGATAAGCTCCAAGTCTCCCACCTCCTAGTTTTCCATAACCACGACCTCTGAATAATTGGTGGCTTTTATTTTCATTGTTGAATTTGTTAATATAGCTTCTTCCTCTTTCATGGTCACCACGACCACCACGACCGCCACTGCCTCTCTATTGTCAATTTCCTCTATAATGTTTTACACCTTCTAGATCTTTGAAGGATGTCTGAGTTTTAAGAAGTTGCGCTAGTGACTCCTCTTTTCTCCTTTTCATCTTTTCTTCGTGGGCTTGCAAAGAACCTTCTAATTTCTCTACTATTATAGAGTCTAAATCTTTAGACTCCTCAATAGCACACACCACATAATCAAATTTAGGTGTTAAAGAGCGAAGGATCTTTTCTACCACACACACATCATCTACTTCCTCCCCATACCTTCTTAGTTGATTCACAATGGCCATTAATCTTGAACAAAAACCTGAAATGGATTCGAATTCTTTTATTTTTAAAATTTCAAAATCATCCCTTAGAGTTTGAAGTTTTATCTTTACTTTATCAACTTCTTGGAGAGAATTTTGTAATATCTCCCAAGCTTCTTTTGTGGTGGTTGCATCAGCCACCTTCTCAAACATGCCATCATCCAAACACTAGTGGATGAGAGTAAGGTCCTGTTGATCTTTCTTTTTTGTCTTTAACAAGACCTCTTTTTCATTTAGGGACAATGTTTCCTCATTAGCGGGTTTTGTATACCCTTTGTCAACAATGTCCCAAACATCTTGAAAGCCAAGAATGACTTTCATTCGTAGAGATCATTTTTCATAATTTTCTTTTGTGAGATGAGGGTATTGAAAGGACAGTGGACTATTATTTTCCATGACTCTGATAGCACGA
This sequence comes from Solanum dulcamara, assembly GCF_947179165.1. Classification (NCBI taxonomy): domain Eukaryota; kingdom Viridiplantae; phylum Streptophyta; class Magnoliopsida; order Solanales; family Solanaceae; genus Solanum; species Solanum dulcamara. The sequence goes on from NC_077241.1 coordinate 13,852,656, forward strand.
TGTTGGAAAAATAATAATCTTACTTAGGATAATATTCACGCTAAATAGCAATAACAAGAGAGTAACAACGACACCAAATATTATAAAGGGGTAAATATGATACAATAATAGTGATGACAACTTGGTAGTATCAAAATATGACTACTCTTTTATAAGAACAAAACTCTTTTATTTCACACAACTCACAAAAATATTACTCCCACAATAGTTTCTCACAAACTAAGAAATAGTTTGTGGATTACCCTTTATTCTTTCTATTGCTCTCTCTATTTTGGTGTATTTTCAAATGTTCAATTACTACTCTATTTATAGAGTTTTTGAACCTCTTGATTGATATAAATGTGGCAACCAAATCTACAAAGTTAGGTTACCAACTTTCACCAATATTTGACTAACAATTTAAACAAATGTGGAAGTCAATTTCTACAAAGTTTGGCTACCAAATTTCACCAAAATTTGACTATTAATTTCAACAAATATGACTACCAATCTTACCAACATTTGATTTCCAAACTCCAAAGTTTTGTGGAGAGGAAAATTAAAGAAAAAGAAAAAAACAACAACATATTTATTAGAAATATAAGTAAAAAAACTGTCAAGAAAAGGAATGCAGAAAAATGTATCTCTAATAGTGAACAAAGTTTCAATACATTCAGAAAAAAAAAGCCACGAGGTCTTAAACCCCTAAACCAGTAAACTTTATATAGGTGTAAAGGAAGATCCCTATGAGTGAATTTCAAAAAATTAAAGAATTTTGAGAGCAACACTTGTTTATTCCTTTTTATATCTATATTGTTCACTAAATTTGTTGTCACACTTCCTTGTATAATGTCTAAGAAATATGTTGTGAAATGTGATGTATTATTCGGGTGATGTACAGGTGGTGGCGGCAGAAATTTGGTAGAGGATGGCCATTAGGCAACAACGGAGGTGGAGGTGACTGGGGAATTTTAGGCGGAGGTGGAGGCAATTGAGTAATACCTTTCGAGGTTGGGAAATCTCAAGCGAAGACGGAGGTTGATGGCCAACATTTGGGGGCGGTGGTAGTAGGATTAACTAATTATTGAATAACAAAATCAATAATTAAATGAAATAGTAGATGTAGACAAAGACTTACAGATATTTCAACAAAATCAACTAAAATTATTAAACCCTAAGACATTATATAATGTTAGTGTTTTTCTAGAGATAATCAGTTGTATAGACATTATAGGAAAACAAGTATCAGCCATAGGAGAAAATTTTTCAATCCTAAACTTAGTTAATACTACCTTTTTAAAAACGATTAAGACTCCTTCCACAATGTTAATACATATGAGACTAATAGTCATCGGGATAAAAGGACTAACTAGAAAAAATTTAGGTTCTAAAGTATTAATAGTAGTATATGATGATAGATGCTTAGACTTAAAAAAATCCATAATTGGATTAACTGAAGTAGATATGACAAATAATGGAGGAATATTTTATATTAGTCCGGACTTTTTAATAAATTTAAAAGAATTCGATAAACACATTAAAATAGGAGTACAAACTAAAGGATATGAAGAAATGAATCATGGAAATAACTTGTTAACGTGCATAGGATTTATAGGAAAAATGACCCAAAGTAGCAACACAAAATTTAAGTTTCAAGTAAATGATGTGGTGGAAGTAATGGGTAATAACGGTATAAAACTGATAAAACCTATTAAAATTAATCCAGAAGAATATGAAGGCTTATAATGGAACCTAAATATACTAAGAAAACCAAAAGTATTCGTACCAGAAAATCTAATCATTTTTAAAAAGGTAGGATTAACTAAGTTTAGGATTGAAATTTTTTCTCCTATTGTTGATACTTGTTATTCCCTATAATGTCTATACAACTGATTATCTCTATAAAAATATCTAACATTATATAATGTCTTAGAGTTTAATAATTTTAGTTGATTTTGTTGAAATATCTGTAAGTCTTTGTCTACATCTACTATTTCATTTAATTCTTGATTTTGTTCTTCACTAGGGTGTCTTCGGTGGGATAGAATCCGAGATATTAGGTTATTGCCAATTCTATTATTTGAGTAGCTTATTCTTTGTTTGTCTCTTTGGTTATTTTCTTCGATTGTCCTTCTTGACTCATCTGAAATGAACTATTTTTCTGAACTGGTAAAGGCTTTTATCAGATAAGTATTTTTAAATATGTTGTAAATCCTACTCAGTACTTCCTCTCTCATATAGTTTCATCATATTTATCTAGTGGTTTATATACTTCATTTTCCTCGATTTTTTTAATTATTTTTTTTATCTTATCTTATCCCGTTCATCTCTTCCTCTTAACTTATGCTCTCAATAATTTCATCTTTAACCACACCCCAGATATAAGGCAACAATTTAGCCCTTTATCCATTTAATTGGATTTTTAAGGCCAATAATTCTAGAAATTTACAGGTTAATCCATAGTTGTTATTAAGACATTAAGAGGCTAACCATGTACTAAGGGTAAATAAATAAAAATTGTACAACAATTTACATACATAAAGCAGTAAATCAAAGTAATATCATATTTTTTGGGGAAAATTGAGTATAAACTATATTAGACTTACATGATTTAATAGAGAGAAGTTTCTCTTTCAGAAACCCCGAAGAACTTTGCAAATAGACTGGAAAAACTTCACAGAACACACTTTATTATTTCACACTTTAGTACAAGCCAATAATGAAAGGTTCTGATTTTTTAAACAAAAAGAAAAGGGAAATATGTTGGAGATTTTTAGCTTAAGGCTTCTCTCTCAACTCTCTTTCTCTCAAGTGTACCTTGGGGTCTAAAATTAGTCTTACCTAACAATGTCTGAGCGTATGCGTGTGATTGGGCTACACCCTTGCCCTTGTCTGCTGGCTGTTGGTCAGTTGGTTTCATGCTGAAACATAGGTAATCTAATTAGTTTTAAGCTGTAATCTACTCAACTGATCAACTAAATCATTATCTTTTCCTTTTACATATTCAAAGGCTATATTATTATATATAAATATAACATCTATAAAATTTAACAATCGTCTTTTGCTACTAGCTTTACTATTTATTGTTTGGTGAAATTTTACTATGGCTTCACAGTCTGTTCTTACTAATATTTCTTCTTTGTTTAAATGTGTAATTTAAAGCTATTTAATCCATATATTATTGCTAGTACCTCGGCGTCTATACTACTCATATTTCCCTTTTCTTTATATTTACCACTCTGGTATGCACATATTCTTTCTTCATTTTTATTGCTATATTTACTAGGTCTAATTTTAAAAATTGCTCCCCATCATAACTGACTTCGATCAGTTTGGACTATGAGATAGTCAGATTCTAGGGGGATTTTTAAGTCTGGTATATTTTTAACCTTTTCCTTTATTTGTTTTACCAATTTTATATCTTCTGCATTGAATATTTTTGTCCTTTACTTCCTGTTTTAGCATATAAAGGTCCAACTATTTTTTCTAATCTTGAATAAAATTTCGAGCATAGTTTACCAGGCCTAAAAATTTTTGTAAATCTTTTATATTGTTTATTTATCTGGCATGTCTAATACTTTTTGGCTATATGTGGCTGTAACTTTATTTTACCTTCTCCTATTGTTACTCCTAAGAAATTAATATGTGTTTTACATAATTCCATTTTCTTTTTACTAATGATTATCCCATATTTTACAAATAGCCTAAAAATAGTTTGTAAATGTCCTAGATGTTCTTGTATATTTTTACTAAATACTAAATTATTATCTATATATACTAATACAAAGTTCTTATAGTCTCCGAACATATCATCCATTTTCCTTTGAAATATGGGCGGTGCTGTCTTTAACCCAAAAGGCATGGCTAACCATTCAAAATGTCCTTCTGGACAAGTGAAAGCTGTCCATTCTATACTTTCAGGGTGCATTTTTACTTGCAAATATTCAGATTTACAATCAAACTTACTAAATAATTTTTTACCTTGTATCCTATTTATTAGTTCATTTTTGTCTGATAATTTATAAGCATCTGTTCTAGTATTATCATTTAGTCTCTTGTAATTTATCATCATTATAGATTTTTCTCTTACTTGCTCACTATGGTTTCTTACCATAAATGCAGCAGATCTATGTTTAGAAGTTGATCTTCTTATCACTTCTAATTTTAATAGTTTTTTGATTTGTTTACTAAATTCTTCAGTGTCTTCATTATTAGCCTCTATAGCTGCTGTTTTTATAGTATATTCTGGGTTGATTATATCTAATTTACACATAATTTTATTATAGCCCCAATGTATTAAATGTCTTTCATCAATTATCTCCATTTCATCTAATATTGCTATTATACCATCTAAGTCTTTATGATTTTTTATTGTTCCTATTATATTTATTCCTTTATGGAAATTATAAAATTCAATCTCTATATTTATTAGTGTGTAATATTTTTCTATATCTTCTGAGTATGATTATTCTAAATAATCGTTATATTCTTCATAGAGGTTTTGTGAAGAACAACTTCCTTCCTTATCACCATATTCTTCGCAACATGGATTTGTACTCTTTTTAGGGGTTTGTGGTTTTTAATTTGAGATTTTCTTTTTGTAGGAGGGTATATAGTTTGTACTAGAGTATAAGTTGTATTTCTAAATAACATTATTCCATCTCTGGATAACAGACAACTTTCATTATTTTGTATAAGAAATTGTAATCCTATTACTAAATCTCTTTTGATGTCTAAGTCTTTTGCCAGTATTTTATACATATTATATGTAGGTTTATAAAATTCGTTACATGTATTAATAAAATTTATTTGGGCTTTTTCTATGTAATGATTATAGAAATTATATGTCCCATCCATTTGTATTGCCGATATAGGTTCTTTAAATATTTTTAACACCTTTGCTGGCAATATCTTTTTGTTTATGAGACAACTTGTACATATTGTATCTACTAGTGCTAGAGTTTCTATTTCTATGTCTTTAATCTTTGTTCTAACTAGGACTTTTACTGTTCCAAATTGTTTGTCTTCGTTACATATAAGGCTAGCACTATTTTCTTCTACATTCATGAGTTCAGTTTCTATATTGTCTAAATGTATAGTTCCTTGTGTATTTTCTATTTTTTGCTTTTCTCTTTCTATGGCAATTAGTCTTTGTTCGAATTCATTTAATCTTGTTTCTAGATTTAGTATCCATAAATTAGTAACCGAGTCTTTTACTGGCATATGTTCTTGTTGCTTGTTTATTTTTATTTCTAATTTAGCCTCTATGCAAGTTATACAGGCTTTCATATATCATTTTTGATATTTGTCTTTGTTTGTTTTACTGGGATACCAGCTACATATCGTACATTGATTACTATCTATTCCTTTATGTCTTTCAAAATTTTGACTATATTCTTGTCCTATATTCATCATTGTGCTTAATTGAAAGTCTTCTAGATTTAACATTCCTCTTCCTAATCCTATTTCATTTATAAGATTATCTTCTTCAGAGTCGGAGGACTCTAATTGAGTTTTATCTGCTACTTCAATACTTACTATAGAATATATACTTCCTGTGTCTGACATGTATTTATCTACATTTAATAGAGTTTCTTGCAGTTCTTCTACTAGTTGAGAGTTTTTAGTTTTACTATTGTTTCTTTTAGGACATGTATTAGCTAAATGTTCTATACTGTCACATGTATAACATTCTAATTTATTTTAATAGTTTCTATCGTTTTTAAATTTTCTAACATGTCCATCTTTATTTAAGTATGGTTTTTTGGCTGAAGATCTTTTTAGGTAATACTTTTTACGTTTGCATGGCTTCTGATTATACGAAGATCTTTTTTTTATATTTTATTCAACTTACTTGGTTCTTTATCATAGCTTTGGGTTGTATATATTATGGATTTACAGTCATTTCATTTTGTTTAAGTTATTTCTGTATTTGTATATTAGTACATTTTTCTTGTAGTATTTCCATTACATGTTGTATTTTTTGTTCTATAGACCATAACGCTGTAGGATTTTGTTCTACACCTGCTCTTTTGTACCATCTTTCTTCTACCTCTCTGCCTAAAGCTCCAGGTAATTTATGAAATAATTTTTTACCTAGTTCTTCGTCAAATGTATTACCACTAATAGTACAATAATAAAAATAGTCTTTAAGAAAGTATTTAATATGCATTCAATTTGTAATACTTAATTGCTCTAATTTTACAACAACATTTCTTTGTAAAGTTACTAGTCCACTATTTGGGTCTTCATCTGTTAACAAAATATGTATTTTATTAGCGAAATTATATGAATTTGGTCCTCAGTCTATTAGACTCTGGAATTCTTGGGGATAGGTCTGCTTATAAGCTTTCCATATTGCTTTACATGATTCTCCTAAGAAAGTTTCTAGATATTTGTACATTGTCTCTGTGTCTGTTTCAGGATAAGTTTTTATGAAGTCTGCTACTATTATTTCTTTTCATGTACCGATAATTGTATTCCACATTTGTGGATCATGAGCAGCTATATTAAGTATTTTTCCTTTATTTCCTCCTTCTTGTAGTCTAATGATTACTTCTAGAGGCATTCTCCTATCTGTTGGCTTAATATTTTCTTTTATTTCTGTGGCTGGTATAGGCCAAGGTTTGCTTGGTAGATATAAGAAAGAGTGGTGTGCATTAGGAAGAGTAGAGTTGAGAGAGAAGCCTTAAGCTAAAAATCTCCAACATATTCCCCTTTTCTTTTTGTTTAAAAAATCAGAACCTTTCATCCTTGGCTTGTACTAAAGTGTGAAATAATAAAGTGTGTTCTGTGAAGTTTTTTCAGTCTATTTGCAAAGTTCTTCGGGGTTCTCGAAAGGGAAACCTCTCTCTGTTAAATCATGTAAGTCTAATATAGTTTATACTCAATTTTACCCAAAAAATATGATATTACTTTGATTTACTACTTTATGTATGTAAATTATTGTACAGTTTTTATTTATTTACCCTTAGTACATGGTTAGCCTCTTAATGTCTTAATAACAACTATGAATTAACCTGAAAATTTCTAGGATTATTGGCCTTAAAAGTCCAATTAAATGAATAAAGGACTAAGTTGTTGCCTTATATCCGGGGTGTGGTTAAAGATGAAATTATTAAGAGCCTAAGTTAAGAGGAAGAGGTGAACGGGGTAAGATAAGATAAAATAATAAAAAAAATCGGACAAAATGAAGTGTATAAACCACTAGATAAACATGATGAAACTATATGAGAGAGTGAGTAGTAAGTAGGATTTATAACATATTTGAAAAAACTTATCTGATAAAAGTCTTGACCAGTTCAAAAAAATAGTTCATTTCAGAAAAATCTCTAAATTTTGTAACAACTGATTATCTCTAGAAAAACATCTAACATTATATAATGTCTTAAGGTTTAATAATTTTAGTTGATTTTGTTGAAATATCTGTAAGTCTTTGTCTACGTCTACTATTTCATTTAATTCTTGATTTTGTTCTTTATTAGGGTGTCTTCAGCGGGATAGAATCCGAGATATTAGATTATTGCTAATTCTATTAGCTGAGTAGCTTATTCTCTGTATTTGGTATTTGTGTTTCTGGTTTTTTTCTTTGATCCAAAAATTACTTGTAATATTTATGATCAAATCATCCAACGTGTCCAAAATTTCAGTTAGGTCATTATGGAGGTATTGCAATGTTGTACTTTATGTACCGTTTCAATTCTTAAATGTCCTTTTCTCAAATCACATTTACCCTTATATATATATATATAAATTAATTTCACCTATTAATTGCATTCTTTTCTTCTATATCTATATAGTTGGTCGTCTACATATATTCAAGGAATCCTAAATCCCAACATATAGCTAGATAGGTTACATGCATTTTGTAGAATTTTTCTAGTAACTCTCTTTTTATATTGATAAACTTTTTGAAAAATATAATCTTACTTCTGGTTTAGTTATCCATAAGGGTTGTTAGTTGATCCACAAACCCATTAAATAATAGCCAATATATATATATATATATATATATATATATATTATATTAATATATAATATACATAAAATATACATTTTAATATAAGATAACTTATATCTGACTAGCAAATATAATTATTTTGTACAGATCGACCAAATATGTAAATTAACCTTAATTATTCCTCCCTGTAAAACCTTAGAGCTAGCATATATAAATACGACATAATATAAACGGTGAAGGCTCACCCATAAGATCTATCTCTCCAATGGAGGAATTAGGTTACACAAGTCTTAATGAAATCATTTATAGCTACACAAATATATATGATTTGTTTCAAATCATAAATATCAAAAGTATTTATTTTATTTTTAGAGCTTGTTTGGATGGACTTATTTTAAGTAACTTATAAGTTGAAAACTGCTTATAACTTAAAAAAATAATAGGTGCAGCCCAACTTATTTTTTTCCACTTATAAGCTATTTTCAACTTATAAGTTGTTTAAAATAAGTTCATCCAAACAAATTCAATTATTTATTGGGGCTTATTTTAAGCACAAAATGACTTTAAGTTGGTCAGTCAAACACTTTAAAAAGTTGAAAACAACTTATAAGTCAATCCAAATAGGCTCTTAAACTTCAAACACCATTATAAAATTGGGAAGGAGGAAATATTTATAGTTATTTAGTGAAATTGACAATTCATATATAATTAAATGTAAATGAACATATAAATTATACTTTACATCCGTCCTGTTCACAAGTTTATCAAAAGTAAGAATATAATTTCTTTAATAAAAAAAAGTCAGAAAGAATGATGGAAATTGATGGGGGTGGTTGAAAATTTAAGAATATATGGGAACTAAATGATATTTTTGTTTGAAAAAAGAGTCATGAACATGTGGTTTGACCAGAATATAATTATACTGTCACATTTGCTTTTCTGTTTTCTCCTTTTGATGTCGTCCTCAATTTTGACAGATTTCAGCCAGCTACCTTCGAGGGTTTGGCCTAAATTTACTTCGTTTCCACAAACAAGAAAATTAAAATACAACATGGGCCATATATTTTATCGTATGTTTTTCATTTCAACACAACTTAAGACATGTGGTTTAGCTTAACAAAACTTAACTTTAGATAAAAATATCTCATGTTACACATAATTGAAGTTCATGCATTTCTGTCAGAAGTTCAAATAAAAATAGCTGAACTTCAACCTTGTATAATGAACCTCGAAAAAATATGATTGGAGTTCATGAAAAAAAATAATGAGTAAATTCAATCACATATAGCTGAAATTCTGGAAAAAATAATGGTTGAACAACTTCAAATACCATATTCTTTGATTTTCAAGGTAAGTGTAAATGCTTTTTTTTTTTGGGTTTTCCGCCATCCGTAGAGCCCCGATTAAATCTGAATCGCACATTGCAGAGCTCATTTGGGGTAAGTAAATGTTGGTTTGTTAGCATTTTAATATTAAGTTTTGTAATATTAATTTGTTTTACTTTGGAGTCATAGTGTTGCCTTCCCATGACACTTAGTGTTGTCATTTTTTGCCCGTTAGTGGGTGTTTATTAGCTGCATTGCTCCATTCTGGAGTTATACCTTTGTCCGTTGAATGGTGCATCAAATTGCCATTTGATGGCATTTGTTAACCCCCACATTATTTCACGCTTTATTTCTTCATTATACCTCGTAACTTATGTAATCTCTAGGTCATTTATCTTCTCTATTTACTTCATTATTTTTCTATTCATTGCTAGGAAGACTTTTTCACTTATAAATAGAAATGGTTTTACTTTGTTTTTTTACACACAGAAAAATATAGAGGGTATAAAAGTTAGTAAAAAAAACTTTCTTATTAGTTAAAGGGAGATGCTCTTTTTGTGGAGCTTTGGACTCAACTTTTGTCAGAAATTGTTGAGTTGTACTTTGTGATAAGATTGTTATATCCTGGAGGGGGCAAGTCAAGAGGACTATTGCTGGACTGGTGAAAACATTTATTGTAATGAACTTGAATCTCTTTAAGAAGAGCGAAATATCCACGCTTCAACCTGAAGAGATTTATTTTCTTTATTTTTATTTTTCAGTTGTAATTGTAATCTTAAATTTCATCAATAGTAAACTTACAAATTTTTACGTTTACGAATTACCTTAAACAGTAATCCCCAAATAAGGTGTTTGTAATCTTTCTTAATTAAAACTATCAATTTTGTGTTTTCTGGAATAAAGAATTTATTTTTATTTTAAAAAAGAGTTTTATATCCTTTCAGTGACTTACTATTCAGAAAAGGACATTTATTAGCTTTAAAAAAAGGGTGAATCTCTAAACTACAGTTTGAGTGATGATGCGTTTGCACATTTGTTCTTTTTGCTTTTTGAATTTTTGTTGGTAAGACTTTCTGGATTTTGCCTGTTATATAGAGATAATTAAGCAAAATGACCATTCATTCATCATTTTTATTACTCAAAATAATTGAATTATTGCTTTATTACTAGATATAGCTATGCAGCCTTATTTTTTCCTTGTTGTCCTCTATTTTGCAAAAGAATTTGTTATGCATAAACTTTCTTTTCTTTTCTTTTCTTTTGGATGCTCTCCCTTCACAATCAAAAGAACCAAATGAAATAGCAACCATTTGATTTAGTAATAAAAAAATGAACAAGTCAAATGGAAGTCCATGTTCTGTTATTGAAGAGTTTTAAACTCAAATTTTAAAATATGACTTGCCGCAAATATGAATATTTTCTAGTGAATAATATATTTAAAAAATTGAAACAAAGAGAAGAATTCATATCTAAAATTTGAGCTGGTGTCCATTGAAATTCTTCATTTAAGAGCTTCAACACTCAAATTTTAAAATTTGATCTACCCCAAACGTGAATCGTTTTGATAAATAATATATCAAAATACTCGAAATATCGAGAGAAGATCATACCTAAAATTTGAAGGAGATTTGAGTTGGTCGAAATTGAAAAAAAATAATATTTTAGCTTATTGAGGAAGATGAACTGATGCAGTGTATAAATATTATATAACAACATATATCGATATATATACATCTTTGATACATAATTATAATATCATACACACAGACTACTTATGTAATATAGATACATTACATATACATGCCGTCATTTAACTTCAAAAAATGATTGACAATACATTCATATAAGAAGCCCGAAAAAAAATAAAGTATAGCTCTCAGGCCAGATTTATATACAACAGGGATTCTTACGTAGTTGTACATGCAACAAAAATTTTCAACAAAAATGGCCATATGTATATGCAATGTATTGATATTATATAAATAGTGTATAATTATGTATATATAATGTATAACTATGTATTCGAGATATATATACATTTACATACATTGTTTATATAATATTTATACATTGCAGCAATTCATCTTCTTCAACGAGCTAATATTATTTTTTCCAATCCTGACCACCTCAAATCTTCTCGAAACTGTTTCAAATTTTAGATGTGGGCTACTCTCAATGTTTTGAACCTTTAAAATATTATTCAACTGTCGAATAATCCATTTTAAAAATAAAATTATTTCTCAAAATTATTATAATCCCCTTAAATTGTATTACTCGTCCCTAGGTGCATATTTTAGGACTTGTTTGGGTTCGTCGACTTACAGTAATTTTTTTAGAGAAAAGCAAATTGAAGTTTGAATTAATTAAGCAATTAAAGATGGGAGAATTATACAAAATGGAATAGGCACTTTGCTGGCAATAAAACCTGTAGAATGGTCATTTTTTTTTATTATAAATGTATTATGAAATAGGGAGAAGTGGATGCTTCATTAGTAATTGGGCCCACATAATAGCAAAATTAGGTTATGTCTCTTTCTCTTTTTCATGATAGTTTGGCTATAAATAGCCATATGTTTTCGGTGGGAAAAACACACACACACAGAACAATTCTCTCAACTCTCTCCGCTTTCTGTCTTTCTTTTTTTTCTTCTGCTTACCCTTCTTATAATTTTAGTACTTTTATAACACGTTATCAGCACGAAGCTCTAATTTTCTTCAGACAAATTAACTTCTATATCATAATATGGAAATTCTCTAGTCATCAGTTGGGTCCAAAATCAATTATGATAATATGTGTCTTATTGATAGTGCCACAACACACACTATTTTAAGAGATAAGAAATATCTCTCTTATTTGATTATGAAAGAAGCTAGTGTCAATACAATATTTGATAGTACAAGATTAATTGAAAGATCCGAAAAAACTAAAGTTATACTTATCGGAGGAACAAATTTAACAATTAATGAAATATTATATTGTAGTAAGTCTCAAAGAAGCTTATTAAGTTTCAAAGACATTCGTCAAAATGACTATCATATTGACATTACAAATGATGAAAAGAATGAATATCTTTACATTACTGAAGTTTATACTTGAAAAGTTATCCGCTCTTTCATGTGGCTTATACTTCACAAGTATTAGCATGGTTGAAACACATGCCATAGTAAGTCAAAGATTTACTAACTCAAATGATTTTATTATTTGGCATGACTTGTTGGGCCATTCCGGTTCTAATATGATGCGCAAAATAATTGAGAGTTCACGTGACACTCTTCAAAGAACCGAAAGATTCTTCAATTTAAAGAATTCTCTTGTGCTGCATGTTCTCAAGGCAAATTGATTACTAGACCATCGTTAATCAAAGTGGGAATTGAATCCCTAACATTCCTGGAGTGTATATAGGGTGATATATGTGGGCTCATTCACCCATCATGTGGACCATTTAAATATTATATGATTTTAATAGATACATCTACAAGATGGTCACATGTGTGCTTATTATCAACTTGTAATATGACATTTGTGAGATTACTTGCTTGCTCAAATAATTAAATTAAGAGCACAATTTTCAGATTATGCAATAAAGACAATTCGTCTTGATAATATTGGTGAGTTCACATCTCAGACATTTAATGATTATTGTTTGTCCACTGAGATAACAGTTGAACATTAGGTTGCTCATTTTCATACTCAAAATGATTTAGCATAATTATTGATTAAACGTCTCTAATTAATTGCTACACCAATGCTTATGAGAACAAAACTTCCTTTTTCATTATGGGGTCATGCTATTTTGCATGTAACATGTCTTGTGTAAATCAGACCCACAAGTTATCATAAAGTCTCTCCATTACAATTGGCTTTTGGTCACGAGCCGAATATTTTCCATCTTAGAATATTTGGATGTGTGGTATATGTTTCAATTGCTCTACTATAACATACAACAATAGATCCCCAAAGAAGGTTAGGGATATATGTTGGATATGAATCTCCTTTTATCATAAAATATTTGGAATATATGACTGGAGATTTATTTACTACAAGATTTGTTAATTGTCATTTTGATAAATAAGTATACCCACCATTAGGGAGAGAAAATAAGCAGCTGAAAAAAGAAATAGATTGAAATGCATTATCATTATCTCATTTAGATCCTCGTACAAATAAATATGAACTAGAATTTCAAATGATAATTCATTTGCAAAATATTGCAAATCAACTGCTAGATGCATTCACTGACCTATTAAAAGTTACTAAATCTCCTATTCCAGCGGCTAATTCTCCTATTTGAGTTGATGTTCCAGTAGGAAAAATAATTAATATAAATGAGTCTAAACCACGCTTAAAATGCGATAGATCAATCAGTTTTAAAAATAAATCCTCTAAAAAAAAAGGAGAAAACAATCAAGATCAACCAGTTCTCCGAGGCTTTCTTAGAGAAGTATGTACCCCATAGTTTGAGGTAGAGGTTGAGAGATGAGTTCACAACACTGGTATGGGAATCGATGATAGTTACAGAGTATACGTCTCAATTCCATGAGCTCTCCAAGTACGCTACCATGATTATACCGATAGAGGAAGAGTGGGTACACAGGTTTGTCAGAGGGTTATCTGTTCCTTTGAGGTTTGCTACAGAGAAGATGGTTGCATTGGGTTATTCATTCTTGCAGATAGTAGATTATGCCCGTACTATTGAGGCTATATGTCGTGAGCCTACGGAGGCAGCAATAAGAGGCCTCATCTCCAGGGTAGTTTTAGGGGATGCCAGTCACACAGTAGGGGTTCTTTTGGAAGGATCCATCCACAATAGTATCCACCTAGTATACCAATTCAGGCTACCTTATAGCTTACCGATGGTGGATCAGCAGGTGCCGGCGATTAGGGCATCCAGACTTTGAGTCAGTTTTCTTGGGGTCAGACTTCTAGGTATTCAGGCCATGGTGGCCATTCAGGTTTAATTTGGACATCATAAGGGACTTCATTTAGAGGGTCATTCTATAAGTGTGGTATGATAAGCCAATTTGCTAGGGAGTGTTCTACTATCAACCATCGCAAACTCCAGAGTTAGTAGGATCCATAAGGTCAACATGTTTAGGCTCTAAGGCCTCAGTTTAGCCAACCGGAGAGAGTGTGCAGGGTGGTAGAGGTGAGTCTTAGGGGACTAGGAGTGGTCCTCGAACAGGACGGATAGGTGGTAGAGATGGACGTAGTCACATGCATGCTTTTTCGGATAGGCTAGAGGTGAAGACATCGGATGTTGCCATCACAATTCATAGGTACGATCTCCTCCTCTATTAGCCTGTTATACTTTATTTGATCTAGGGTCTACTTACTCATATGTGTCTGCTTGCTATGTTACTCGATGGGATTTTTTATGTGAGCCATTGCCTATGCCTATGTGTGTAGCTACCCGCATAGGTGATTCTTTAATAGTGAATCGAGTGTATTGATTTTTTGTGTTGACTACTTGGGTATGATACTAGAGAGGACTTGATCGTGCTAGATACGGTAGAATTTGACTTGATTATATGTATGGATTGGTTGTCTACTCATTATATGGTTTTGGATTTCTTCTCCAAGATGGTTACCTTGTGTATGCCTAGTATTCCCATGGTCATGTGGGTAGGTGCAGTTAGTCATATATTGTGTGGTATGATACCTTTCTCAAGGCACAGCGGTTAGTGGCAAATGGTTGTCTAGACTATCTTGTTTATGTTCGTGACACTAATGGTGACACTCCTTCTATTGATTCTTTTGCGGTGGTCTGAGAGTTCCTTGATGTATTTCCCACTAATCTACCTAGTCTTCCTCTTGAGCGTGATTTGATTTCGGCATTGAGTTGAGCTGGGTACATAGTCAGTCTCTATTCCACTGTATCTGATGGCTCTAGTTGAGTTTAGGAAGATAAGGTACAACTCTAGAACCTCTTAAGTAAGGGGTTTATTAGGCCTAGTGTGTCTCCATGGGGTGCTCCTGTTCTGTTTGTGAAAAAGAAGGATGGTACCTTGCGTGTGTGTATTGATTACTGGCAGCTGAATAAGGTGATCATCAAGAATAGGTACCCGATGCCACAGATTGACTTATTTGATCAGCTTCAGGGTGCAACAGTATTCTCTAAGATAGACTTGAGGTCAGGGTATCACTAGTTAAGGATTAGGGATTCAGATATCCCTAAGTCTGCTTTTAGGACTCGATACGTGCACTATGAGTTCTTAGCAATGTCTTTCAGGTTGACTAATTCCCCGCAAAATTCATGGATTTGATGAACCATGTGTTCAGGCTTTACTTAGACTAATTCATCATTGTATTCATCGATGACATTCTAGTCTACTCTAGGAGCAGAGAGCAGTATGAGCAGCACTTGCGGATAGTACTTCATACCTTACGAGATTATCAATTATATGCCAAATTCACTAAATATGAATTCTGGCTTGAGTCTGTGGCATTTCTAGGAAATATGGTGTCTAAGGATGGGATTATGGTAGATTCGGTGAAGATAACGACTGTTTGTGATTGGGATAGACCTACTTCTCCTACTAAGGTTTGTAGTTTCATCGGGTTGGCAAAATATTATAGACATTTTGTGGAGGGGTTCTCTTTTATTGCAACGCCTTTGACCAGACTGAATCAGAAGAATGTTCCTTTCCAGTGGTCTGACAAGTGTGAGGCGAGCTTCCTGAAGCTCAAAGCCTTTTTGACTTCAGCTTCGATTCTTACTCTTCCTGTCGAGGATTAGGTATTTACAGTATATTATAATGCTTTAGGCGTTGGCTTGGGTTGCGTTCTAATACAGTAGGGTAGAGTTATTGCATATACTTCCAAGAAGCTGAAGGTGCATGAGCGGAACTACCCTACATATGATTTAGACTTGGCGACGGTGGTCTTCACATTGAAGATTTGGAGGCATTATTTATATGAAGCCCATTGTGAGATCTACACTGACCACGTAGTCTTCAGTACCTATTCATCTAGAAAGACCTTAATTTGAGACAGCGCAGGAGGTTGGAGTTGTTGAAGGACTATGACATCACTATTCTCTATCACTCGGGCAAGGCAAATGTAGTAGCAGATGTTTTGAGCCGAAAGGCAGTGAGTATGGGGTGTTTGGCATTCTTATCAATTGAGGAGCGGGCTTTAGTTTTGGACATTCAATCCTTATCTAACTAAATGGTTCGCCTTGATATTTCTAAGCCACCCAGGGTACTTGCTTGTGTAGAGGCTAGGTCTTCCTTGATGGAGAAGATTTGGGTACAGTAGTTTGAGGACCCACAACTGAGGATGGAAATTCTGTCTGCACGGTTAGCTTCAGAATGTCAATTTTATTCTAGAATGACCTTTGGTTCAATTCCCAAAGTGATCGGAATGAGTTTTTGGCCATTTGTGCATTTTACGTGTTTTTTTTGAAATTCTTTAACTTTGGTCAACATTTCATCAAAACGACCTTTGTTGGGAAATCCATCAATTTCGTTGAGTCCAGAATGCATTTTCAGTTGGCTAACATAGGTCATTTGTATCAACAGAATTCCAAATGAGTTTTGAGCCCCTGTTGAGGGACTTGTTTCCCTTAGTGAAATGCACCAGCACTTGAAATTTACTTTTCACATTTGCGGGCCCTTGGCTGTGTTCGCAGAGGTCAAGCTTCTTGTTCTCCATATTTGTGGGCCTCAGACCACATTCACGGAGGTTTAAGTGTTTGTTCTCCACATTCACGGAAGGTCAGTGAGGTCTTTTTGTTGCCAACCCCTTTTCCTCTCATTTCTCACATATCAAACTCTATTTTTTAATCTTGACCAATTTCAATAATTCTTGTTTGTGTGAGTTGAAAATTCTTATAGGGATATTTCGGGACCCGTCCTCATCCTAGAAACCTTGTAATCTTTACGTAAATTCATTGTTTTTTTGCATTTTTGACTACTCTAGGGATTAAAATTGGTGGGGTTGTATGACCTATTTCGGTGCTCGAAATGTGCCCATTTTGGGGCACAAGTTTCTTGAGTTTTTTGGGACCTTATCACGGAGTTGGTTTTTCAATTTTATGTGTGGGTCCCAATGTCAAATTTTGACCCGATTTTAGTTCTATTTTTAATTATAGTAATATAGGTATCGTTCGCTTTGTTTTGATGTGTTCTTCAATAATTTGATAGAGTGACATCGTTCGAAGGCGGTCCAGAAAGAAAAAGCTCAAATTTAGCATTTCGTGTGTTGTTTTTAGCTTTGAGGTAGATTATGGCTTCCTTGTTGTTAGACTTGGCTTGGTTGGAATTAATATATTTTAGGTGGTAATGTGTGATTAGATTGGTGTTTTAGGTGTTGATATCCTATTGAGTATTTATGGAGCCGATAATCATCATGGCTAGCTAGTTTGGGGTTTTAGTCGTTGGAGCCTTACTTTAGGTGCTATCTCGACTTGTTTACGTCGTCTAGGATCCTTAGAACTTGTACCTAGGTGATTTGAACTTAGGATGTCACTTTTTTGACTTGTTTGGTTTCGGTTGGTCATTTGTTATGATTTTTGCCTTATGCTTGTGCCTTGTTTTCTCATGATATTAAAATGTTGGGTCCGAGGCCGTGCTTTCAGTACATCGGAGTCTTAAGTGAGTGATATATTATTTTTGACATGCTACTTGTCTCATTTACCCCACCCGTGTTAAAATAAATCTTTTAAAAGGAATAAATGATGAGATTAAGACTTTCGGTGGATGAATAAATATGAGGAATTTAGGGAGATACGGTGATATCTTAATCATGACATTTCATGGTTGATGAGCCCGAAGTATGATTCTGGGTGACACTTTTATTAACTTTGGGCAACACTTTATTTCATATGATAAGCTCAATGTGTGAATTTTCAGTGGCTCGTTGATGCATATTCCTGGTTATTATTTCAATGTTGATGTGCTCGAGGTATGATTTCAGGCGGCCATTTTATTGATGAGCTCAAGGGTATAGGCGCTCCATGCTAATTTTAGGAATATTGATCCATATCTATTACTTTATATTCATGTACGCCTTTGATATTTGCAGGTTGAGATTATTAATGTGATTTTCTTGCTTTGTTGGATTTACTTGACTATTGTAT
Source organism: Solanum dulcamara (assembly GCF_947179165.1). NCBI lineage: Eukaryota > Viridiplantae > Streptophyta > Magnoliopsida > Solanales > Solanaceae > Solanum > Solanum dulcamara. Next base: position 13,871,000 of record NC_077241.1, read on the forward strand.
GATCTTCCCGCACCCTTTCCCCCCGTAGTCATAGTGTTATGCTTCTCTCTTATTGTTATTAGTATCACGGTACTGCTTATTATATATTTCTCTTTCTGAGCTCAGTCGGCCTATGATGCCTACTTAGTATTCCATTTTTTGATACTCATACTACAATTATGCATCTTTTGATGCAGCTCCCAAATCGAGCAACCCCCAACACGCGCTTGATCATCCGTAGTTGTGCCATATTTGGATTATGGTGAGCTCCTAATGTTCTGACTTATTACACTCGTTAAAAATAAAATAAAACAAAGATAACAACAATACAATGCTAAGCACTTGCCTACAATCACGTATATGTGTGCCTACTTCATTATTGTGTCATGGTTCCCATAACCCTAGTTATGGGGTTTATCTACTCATAATCACAAGGAATGAATTAAGAATTAATGTTAAATTCATAAAATAATACTTATGTTTATAGAAAAGTAAACTTCAAATCACAAAATGAATAACAAATCAAGAACGAACAAAGGACTGAATTTCATTTGTATCTTGAAAAGTCACCAAAATATGCTCTCACAATGTTCACAATATGTCAAAACTAAGAATAAATTGTGTAACCATCAAAATAAGACAAATTTGGGTATTTATAGAAGTACAAAACCTACTCCTAAACCAATTAGAAATCTTAAGTCGGCAGAGTTCACGCCCAAACTGTCACGACCCGACCTAGGGCCTAGTAGTAACATAATGATCGAAACCCTCAAGGGCTCCAAACAAGCCTCTTTTTCATATCATAAGCATACATAATATAAAGTAAAAGCAAAAACATCATAAGAGAGTCTAAACCATGAATAGAAAATGAAGAATGTCACATGACAACATAGACTCGAAACATTTATCCAACTACATGTCTCTACTCATGAACATGAGCGGGGGCTAAAACATGTCTCTAGATCACCCTCAAAATTAAACTTAACAAAGTCTTTAGAAACAATAACCAACTCAATAACTAGTTTTCACGAGTAAACCCCGTAGGCCGTGATGGGTGCCCGAACTGGGCACTCGCGTATATCCCTGCTATCTATAAGTAAATTTGTCCCTTGTTTAAGTTATAGCACATCAACAGGCAGGATAATATATAAGCCAACGAGGCTTATCATAGGCACCACAGTACATACATGGATATACAACCCATACACAACCCACATACATGTCCACAGACCTCTAAGAGTAAGACAGTAACATAAGGTAGGACAGGGCCCTCGCCGTATCCGTGAATAAATAAATATATACATCAAGGGTTAATACCAAAACTAGGCTCCGTCATAATGGAGCGCTTTTGAACTGCTGAGTGGAACTCCTACGCTGACGGATCCCCAAAGTGTGTATCTATACCTGCGGGCATGAACGTAGACCCCCCCAAGAAATGGGGGTCAGTATGACATATGTACTGAGTATGTAAAGCATATACATCATAAGGAAATTATAGTTGGCATAGGGATGCAGGGGGCAAGTATAACATTTAACCATTTATCGTACTCGCATCGTATAAAAGAAAGTCATACATATGACCATCACATACTTTTCCCGGCCCGTTAGGGGGATTGGTGTACCATCTACATTATTTTGTCATTATAAGCACATATATATTATTAGCACTGTGGAACGTACAACCCGATCCATGTATATATTAAGTACATGGTGAGGAACATATGGCCCAATCCGTATATCATATAATAATACAGAGGAACGACAGCCCGATCCACATATCCTTTAGTAATGCCAAGGAACGTTTGGTCCAATCCACATATCATATATCATACCCGACCCTTTATGGGACTCGGTGTCATCATATCATCATATATCATACCCGGTCCTTTATGGGACTCGATGTCATAATCATCCTATTATCATCTGAGACTCAATAAAATGATCATATTAGACTATCCTTTGAGGTTCAGAATGGTACTTATCCTAAGTGCCCTCTAAGTGTCATTAGGGGTCGTATCAACTAGAGTCTCAGGAATCATAGGCATTTATCAAGTAATGCCAAACGGCTTATGAAATCAGAGACATTGGTCGTCATAGAGTCCTTAGGAATAGGAGCTTATCAAAGTAAGGACATGAGTCACTATAGTGTCTGTAAGCATATGGACTTTCATATGCCAATTCTTGTTTTACGTACAGAAGGCTCGAGGGTAGTAGCTAAACTACTATAAGAGCATTAACATCAGAAAATGAGTAAAAGACAAGAATCCTATTAGTAACTTAAGAATGAGATTACCCCAGCTTGTATACATATCACTTATTTTTAGGATATGCCAAACGAGAAGAGAGGGTAGTTTACGTACTTACTACTTTCCATCACATAGAAGCCTTGAGAGGTAATAACTCAACTAGAATAAGAGTTCTACCATAGAGAAGTGAATGAGACTTATGAACCATACTTGGAGTTTTAAGAATAGAATTACTCCCAAATTTCATACACATCTCATACTTGTGCTAAGAAATACCAAAAAAGAAGTTAGCTTCACATACTTACTACCCTCCATCATATAGAAGTCTTGAGAGCCGTAGATCCATTGTTATGGAAGTTCTAACCTTAGGAAGTTGGTAAGGCTCATAAATCTTGCTCGGAGCTTTATGGATGGGATACTCCCCAAAGCTTGCATCATGTGATACTTATATCAAGACATGCCAAAAGAAGAGAAAGGATAAGCTTTACATACTTATGCCAATGACATGCCAAGAGAAGAGAAAGGATAGGCTTTACATACTTATGCCAATGACATGCCAAGAGAAAGAATAAGCTTTACATATTCTCTACTTTCCCTCACGGAGTCATCATATGCATATATCATACCCGTCCCATCATGGATCGGTGAATAATTATAGCATAATAGCATCATACTTATGTCAAAAGCATACCAAGAGGAAAAAAGGATAGCTCTATTTACTCATGCCAAAAATATGCCAAGAGAAAGAAGGTATCTTCACATACCTCTTTAGGGATTAATTGTAATCCAGCTTGCTTCGATATCTCCTTAAATATTTAACATGAAAGAAATACTAAGATTAATAACCTTTCATTTTCCCATTTCCAACTCTACACCCAAGCAGTCATAGGAACCATTTCCTTATCCATTTCCCTCGACTAGCTTATTACTAGTTCTGAAGTTGCCGAAAATCAGGCAGCATCTCCCCTATAATTTTCCCTATCCAACTTCTAATCTTAACAGACATATTACCAACAACAACCATCAGTTATATATACAATCAAATCACTTCAACGTTACTCAATACAACTCTAAACAACTAGCTCAAAACTATGATACCAAAATAGAGCTTTTATCTTTTATTTCGTAAAACCTTTAACAATATGAAATGAAGGGTCATGTGGCTGCAACCAGCAGTAATCACACCCCTTTCAGAACACTTTCCATCCCTGCAATACGCCATCCAACCAGCTGCAACCGCAGCACCACAATCACGACACACTATTCGACTTCAATTTAACGTTAGCGACTTCAATTTAGTTTGTTTCTAACGTCAAGAATCCTTATGCAATTTTTCCACTTCCAGCCTCATTTAAGATATGTAATATACCCCATAACAACATCATAAACTTTAATTTGAAAGGAAAATCCTTACCTTGTCCGAAACTCACCTCGTAAGCTCTTCTAGCACGACTGAAACTTCGTGGTTGTTTGTTGTCCATTTGGGGCTGATACAAACCATAAATTTACATTACTAACACCTTTATACCTTCTTGGTATACCCCATATAATTAATTCACGAAATGGAATCGGATAACTTACCTTTTTCTCCTCCCAAAACCATAGCTCTTTCTTCTCTCTACCTTAAGTTTCTCTTCTCTTCTTTTCTCTAGAATTTTCTTGACTTTTGGAGATAAGAATGAAACTTATAGGATAAAGATGACCATAAAAGTCATAAACTATATATATATAGGCCACTTTAGGAGGTGACACATGTTAAGCCCCAAGTGGTGACATGTGTCAAGCCCTCATAGGGCCAACGCACCACCTCTTCCACTTAGGGGCTGCCACATGGCATGTGGGAGACCACCCCCTTGCTGCAGCTACTGCCACATGGCACCTCCATCTACTTCCACATGGAACTCTCCCATGCTGCCACATGTTGCTCTCTTCTTCTCCTCGTGAGTTCGTAATCTCGTCTTGCTTTACGAACCTATGTAATCCTTGCTACGTAAGCTTGGTATGTACTCAAGTAGTTTAAGTACGTAAGATTTCCAAGTTGGTAGCTTAAGTGAGTAATTCGAGTCCTACGACTCATTATTTGGTCTCCAACTCCTTTTGAATTCTTACGACCCTATTTCCAATCTTCTCTATTTTAGGGTATCTCATTCTCCCTTTCTTGGAGTTATTTGGTAGCGTTATAGATTATCCGGCTCACATGGTAACTTTTAAGAAGATCAAGAGCTTTAAGAAGCTCCAAGAAACTTAAGAACCTTTCAAGAAACTTAAGAAGCTTAAGTAACTTAGGAACCTTCCAAGGTACAAAAGTACGGGGTGTAACACTAGTTCCCGATGAATGAGGACTCACCACAACTTCGCTGTATAGAAAAGCTTAACTAGCCATATGGATGAATATGATCCTCAAATCAACCCCTACATTATGAGACAATGTTGGAAAAAAGTATGCGTTAGTACATTGGAATGTACTAAGTATGAGGGCATGACAAGCAACATAAATAATGGAATGCAATGGTCAAGTAAAGTACATGATAAGATGAGATAACTAAAACATGAAAAAATCATTATGACCAAAGCATTTGAAAAGCATAATTTAGATCATAACATACATAAGAGATCATACATATATGGGATAAAAACCATAACAGAAAATAAGACTACGCGAGCTATAACATGGAATCTCGTTGTCTCCCCATATAATGAAGAAAAATGGAATCTACTTGATAAGGTAGACTCTACCCCGCTAGGCGGGTCATATACATACGCTATATGTGGATCCACTAGCTAATCCATAAGGAAACCTACGGTGGCACATAGTTTATATGATATAAGGCTGCTACTAAGGCTTTTGGTAGGGCTCCCACCTCCTGTCCACTCAGTGCTAAGTCAAATCCTACAGAATACATACGTAGCAAAGTAATTATAGTTAACATATCATAGAAATGATCATAAGTTTGAAATTTATAGAGTAGCTCATTTCATAACGTAAGTGCAATGTGAGTATTGTCCTTCCACATTACAAATCATGCATACATAATTCATATCATTAGGCCTTAAGTCACCATATATGGACCTAAGTTACCTTTTCCATTATTTGCATGAAGAAAGCATAATTTGAAATATACTTGAATGGTCATGCTTGAAAGTATGTTCATGTAATAGAGGAGTAATTCATGCTTGGTTGAGAGGTTAAATCATAGATGAAATGTAGTTCATGCACTTGAAATAGTAGTTGATGAGAAGTAAGGATCAACAAATAAAACAAAAGAATTTTATCACATATATCGCATTTGGTGAATGCATTTTGTGGAAAACTAGGTGATGGCACTATAGTGGAGCGACGCGCTAAGGTGTAAACCACTGGGGGCTCTACAGGCACTATAGTGATGCGCCGCGCCAAGAGGAAAACTATAGAGACACATTCCTAGCGTGATAGTGGCATGCCGCCCTAGCATTTTTGTAGCAAATTCCCAGATTTTTCATCATTTTTCGTGAGTTTTCATCCCCTATAATGATATCCTAAGATTTAATTAGTAATATAATGAATATATATATGAAGAATCTACCAATCCTAAGTAATTACCAATCAATTTATGCCAAAAATAGATTTGAATTCACAAAATACATCATAGCTCATGTAATTGAAGTTGAAATTAAGAAGATTCAAAGTTTTAATTGCAACTCATGGAAGATTTAAGAAATTCTTTAGGCTCCATGGGTGAAAGGTATCCATGGATGAATCCCACATACCTTGAATAACAATTATGAAGAAAACTCGAAGAAGAACTTGAAGATCAATGGAGAATTTAAGAAGATTCTTGCTAGGTCTTCAATGGAGGTCTAGAGAGCCTTTTGTAGAGAGAAGATTTTTAAGATGGGTGACTAGTGAATGAATAAGGAAAATTAAGAGCTTTAACGATTAAATAGATTAGGAACCTAGCCCAAAAATTATCTAGGTTCATCCCCCCTATAAAAATAGGGAAAAGACTACTTTGCCTATAATGAAAATCTCCCTTAATATACCAATAGATTCACCAAGGGTAATTAGTCATCTTATTATGTCATATTCTATCTTTCTCACACCCTGGATATTACACAAGCACCATGGTCCGTACTGGCTTGCACGCCTCATGGTCATGCTTAGCTCCACCAATGTGTTGTCCTTCACTTTTTCACGGGCAAGCACCACGTATCGTGGTCCTCACTATGCCCCATACTGGTTACCGTAGTGATTTGCTTTGATAGTTTTCAATCTTCACATAGCCAGCCTCCACGAGCTATGATCACGTCCCATGAAGGATCACGTGGAGTTCCACTTAGCCAAAATTTCAGCACATGAAGCTTTGCTTGTATCAGCATCATGCCAGCCACCATGACCCGTACAAGGCACCACGGTCCGTGGTGGCACTCATAGCCCCTGGTTCTTAGAAAAAATACATCAACTCCTCAAAATTCATCCAAACTCATGCGCGACTTAGTTTTCCTACAAAATAAATAGAACACACATCATATCTATAAAAACATGCTTGCAATACACACTAGTCTACTGTTTTGAGCATCAAAAGTGTGATACATACGTGACACATCAACACCCTCAACTTAGAACCATTGTTTTTTCTCAAGCAATGACATAAAATAATACATCATGACTCACAAGCACAAACGACTATAAGAAGACATATAATAGTGCAACACATCAATAATGACCCACTTATTCACAAGATTAAACTATGCAATATGCTGACAGTCCAACTAATTTAAAAAGGATGGATTTACGATATCACACTACTCATAGTCACCCAATCATATACAAACAACAATGTACTAGTCAATATAATAACTCAACAATGTAATTATAGTGTCCTAACAACAAAGAAGTCTCTCACAAAGTATGTATAAATAGAACAGAGACAGAAATGAACACTCACGCTCACAAATGAAGTTCAACCAATGCACATGTACACATCATAGGCTTGCCTTTATTTTCTACACTGTACTTTCAAATAGTTCTTTTAGGATCACATTTGGACTTTCTTTGCTTGTAATATAGGCTCTGGCTCGGTTAGGATACATATAAGATTTAAGTTACTATTTTGTCCCTCTTTGACGCTACTTTGACTTAGATACTTCTTTTTCAAACTCCCAAACTAGTTCATCCCCTTGTTCCTTTGTCTATTCACGCCTCAATATAGTTTCTTGTTTTTTTTCTTAGTGTGTTTGTTATTGCAACTTTGAATCTCATGACTCATCATACTTGTTCTTTTATTTCTTTCGCGGCCACACCCCAATGCTATTATTTTTCCTATTAAACACAAATCTTTTAATATCCCAACTTTTTCCACTTCTCTTTATCATAGCCACCCTCAACTTAGAATTTTAGCCTGAGTTGGGGTGCACATTTTCCTAGGAGGGACCAAGGCCAAGATAAAGATTTATAGTCAGGCGGGGAAGGTGATTTATCTTATTTCAAAGAAAGGTCTTTTCAGGCTCATACACTTTTGGTTCAAAGGGTATATACTTCATTTGGTTTGTTGTTTTTAGTCTAAGTGACTCATTTTCAACAACGCCCATGATCCTGTCCTAATCAAGCTATCCAGTTATTTTAGTGAGACTAATCAGGCAAGTTCTAGCTTACAGGTACATTGTTCAAACTAGGTAGTTAAGCTCATGCACACATGACATATATGTTATACTATTCGACACTAATTAACACTGTTATGTTATAGCTAGCATTTTATCAATAGGTCAATATGTACAATTTTCTATAAAGATCCTAGCAAGTTAGCTCTCACAGGCAAGACATAATCACATGACATTTCATAAATTGCTTCTCTCTTAATATTTGCAACACAATTCTCAAGTGACCCATATGGTCTTCCTCATTCCGAGAATAAATCAAGATGTCATCAATGAACACCACTACAAGCATATCCAAGTATGGATTGAAAATATGATTCATCAAATCTATGAAAATACCGACAACATTAGTCAAACTAAATGACATTACTACAAATTCAAAGTGACCATACCTTGTCCAAAATGCCTTTTTTGGAATATCACATTCCTTCACCCTTAGTTGATGATAATCGGAATGAAGGTCAATCTTACAGAACTTGCTCCTTGTAATTGGTCGAACAAGTCATCTATCCTCGGAATTGCATATTTTTTCTTTATGGTGACCTTATTCAATTACCGATAGTTTATACACATTCAGAGTGACCCATCTTTCTTCCTAACAAACAACACAGAAACACCCTATAGTGAAATACTTATCCTTATAAAGCCCTTATCCAACAAATCCTTTATTTGATCTTTCAACTTCTTAAGTTTTGCCAAAGCCATATGGTAAGGAGGAATAGAAATAGGTTGGATATGGAGAAGGAGATCTATATCAAAGTCTATTTTCCTTTTAGAAGAAATACCGGGAAAATCATCGGGAAATGCATTGGAAAACTCATTAACTATAGGGACTGGCTCAAGAGTAGGAGTTTTGAAATCAATGTCCTTAACTCGCATGATATGATAAATGCACCCTTTGGAAATCATTTTTCAAGCCTTAAGACATGAGATGAATCGACCCTTAACCACTGAATCATTACCCTTCATTCAAGAATAGGATCATTAGGAAAGTAAAACTTAACTATAAGAGTCCTACAACATATAGATGCATAAGCGACATGTAACCAATACATACCAAGAATGATGTCAAAATCGGTCATGTCAATTTCAACAAGATCACATGGAATAACTTTGTGCAAGACCAACATGGGATAATTTCTATAAGCTCTCTTGGCTAATACCAAATTACCAACAAGAGTATAAACCAAAAAAGGTTCTAATAACACTTCGGGGCACATATCAAATCTCATGGCAAGGTAAGCAGTAAAAAAAGACAAGTTGGCACCCAGAACAAGCAATGCATAAACATCAAAGTTAAAGACCCGTAACATACCCATGACCATATCGGGAGTCTCATCCACATATTGCCTAGCATGAAGAGAATACAATCGGTTGTTGAGAGAGGCCACTACTACCACCGGTCCTAGCATTGGAGAACCCACATTCATATCAGGCCCTCTTAGAATCCCTCATCCTCAACTCCTTGAGCTTTTCTTTTTCAATTTGTTCAACACAAGTCATGAAATGAGATATGTCCATGTCTTTAACAAGAATAGCGGTATGATATTTCTTAGCAACCAAGTCATACACCTCAAATATGAATTGACTCATTTAGGCACGTGGATCGATAATCAATGAAGAAGCATACTTAGATAGCTTAGTAAACTCAAGGGCATAGTCCCTCATTCCCATATTGCCTTGTCAAAGATTTATGAACTCTAACACTTTAGTCTCCCTTACCTCAAGAGGGAAAAAGCAATCAAGGAAAGAAAGTTTGAAAGCTTCCCATTCAATAAGACCTTCATCACCCTCTCCAACTTCTATTGATTCTACCAAACTTGAGCAACACCCTTAAGTTGGTAAGCTTCCAACTTCTCTTTTTCTTTCGAAGTCACCCCCATGATATTCACCATCTTGTAGACCATATCAATGAAATCTTGGAATCCTCATCAACTTTTGAGCCATGAAACTTCAAAGGGTTCATTCGTGCAAAGTCCCTCACTCTTAAGGCTGATGTAGGAATATTAGGAGGAGTCATGGTAATGGAGGTCCGAAACTCCATATTAGTCACTTGGTTGGGCAATGGACCATTGTCTAGACTAGTCGGGGGAGCTTGGGCTTCATTAGCATTGTTTCTCTTTGGTAATGGTGGTCTTCTTAGAGGCATTTTTCTGAAAATCGCACAAAATAATCATTAGGGAAAGGAAGTCCTAGAATACACTATATCTCACGACATAGATCATGAAAGAAGTGAGAATTTCTAAAACATCTTATAGCCTTCTATTTATAGATGTGGCACGCTTCACAACCATGAATAAGACTCCATTTGACGCAGCACATTGGATACCCTAGGACACTTGAACCCTATACTCTAACACCAACTTTGGTAAAATCCGACCTAGGCCTAGTCATAACACGACGATCAAAACCCCAAAGGACTCCAACCAAGCCTCTTGTTCATATAATCAACATGCATAAGGTAAAGTAAATGCAAAAACATCATAAGAGATTCTAAATCATAAATAGTAAATGATAACAACATAGAGTAGAAATATTTTTCCAACTAGATGACTTTACTCATGAACACGGGTGAGGGCTAAGACATGTCCCTAGCTCACCCTCAAATTGAAACATAACAAAAGTTTTTGGAAACAATAACCAACTCTTGAACTAGTCCTTAAATAGATGAGGACTCACCATAACTTCGCTGAATGGGAAAGCTCAACTAGCCACGTGGATGGATATGATTTTCAATGATAACTCCTATATTATAAGACAATGTAGGCAACAATATGTGTTAGTATGTTTGAATGTACTAAGTATGCGGGCATGAAATGCAACATAAATAAAGGGATGCAACTGTCAAGTAAAGTACATGATATGATGAGATGAGTAAAGACATGAGAGAATCATAACGATCAAAGAATTTGAAAAACATAATTTAGATCATGAAAATACATGAAAGATTATACATATGTGGGATAGGAACCATAACTGACATTAAGACTATGCAAACCATAACATGGAATTCCGATGTTGCCCCTACACCAGAAAAAAAAGAATCTACTTGCCAAGGTAGACTCTACCCCGCTAGGTGGGTAATGTACATACGCTATATATAGATCAACTAGCTAGGCCATGAAGGCAACCTATAGTGACACGTAGTTTAAGAGACATGAGGTTGCTTCTAAGGCTTTTGGCAGGGCTCCCACCTCAAGTCCACTCGGTGCTAAGTCAAATCCCACAGAATACGTATCATAACATAGTAATCATAGTTAACATACATCATAGACATGATCATAGGTTCAAAATTCATAGAGTAGCTCATTTTCATAACATAAGTGCAATGTGAGTATTGTCCGTCCACATTACAATTCATACATACATAGTTCATATCATTAGGTCTTAAGGCACCATATTGGGCCCTAAATTACCTTTTCCATAATTTGCATGAAAACCATAATTTGAAGCATACTTATAATTCATGAGCATAATTGAAATATATAATCATAATTCATACTTGGAAATTTGGGTAAAACATGAATACATGATCAATTGACTTAAAAATCATGAAATTGACTTGAAAACATGCACGATCATATACTTTCTATCAGCCCATACATAATTCATAAAGATAATATCATTTAGAAGTATAATTAAAAATACCAATAATTCATATCATGAACCATAAGGATCAATATAAGAGAATTCATGAAAAAACTCTTCAATTCAATGCAATAACCATTAATTTATATTAAAATAGACTCATAATCATAATTAGAATCATAATTCATGTAATTGAAATAGAGATCATAAAACTCATAAGAATACATACGTTAATTAATTAAAAAGTAGAAAATTTATTGGGCTCCACGTGTAAAAGTACCCTAGGATCAATTGCCCACATACCTTGAAAGAGAAGACAAGAATTTACAAGAATTTGAGAGTCTTGATGGAGATCTTGAATGAATTTCTTGGAAGTCTTCAATGGATTCCTTGAGAGCCTTTTGTAGAGAGAGAAATATTTGAATAGGTCTATTGTAGAAGAATGAATGAATTTAGAGGTTTAGGATAGTTTATAGAGTAGAATTAGGCCCTAAAAATGTCCAGGCTCATTAAATAACAATTAGGGAAATGTGTAAAGTGCCCTTAATTAAAACTAACTTCGAAGAAAAATCCTTGTCCAGGTCCGCGACACGGAGCTACTCCCAAGTAGGCCAATTTTTAGCGAATGAGATTTTGATCAGATTTTGACTCGGGAAAAAATTACATTGAATGGTAACAAGGGCGACACGAAGCTGCCGCGCACCTTACTATTTTACGCAATTTCTTAAAATTTTTATCTTTTGATATACAGGTGCTAAAACTCCTTGAGACCATTTTATGCAGGTTTTGACCCCCTAATCGATATTTCGGACTTATATTTACCAAAAAGAATAAGGATAATGCGTTACATGGGGTCCTATTTCTAAGGCGCTTATGAGCATATTTTAGGAATGTTACAATCCCGGATGAATTGAATACCAAGAACTGTGGGCCTCATCCAGTATCAACTCTCTTAGACCATCAGCATTTGGTACACACAACCGACCTTGATAACGAAGCACACGATTTCCCCCTTGGGAGAAAGCCTTAATGGATTTTTTGGCAATCAACTTCTTCAATTCAACCAACACCATATCATTATCTTGCTTAACCGTAACATCCGCTACAAGAGATGATTTTGAACTGTTTTGAACAAGAATACCTCCATCATCAGAATCAACCAACCGAATACCTAAATGAGTCAATCTATGTACATCCTTAATAATTTCTTTCTTACCTTACTCAACATGTGTAACACTATTCATGAACAATCTACTAAGTGCATCGGCAACCATATTAGCTTTATTTGGATAGTACAACACACTAATATCATGGTCCTTCAACAATTCAAGCCATCTCCTTTGTCGAAGGTTCAAGTCTTTTTTCTTAAATACATTGTAAACTCTTGTGATCGAAGAATACATCTGCATGGATACGATAAAAATAGTGCCTCCAAATCTTCAAAACAAACACCACCGCCGCTAGTTCCAAGTTACGAGTCGGATAATTTTTCCATGCACCTTAAGTTGCCTAGAAACATAGGCTATCACCTTACTTTGTTGCATCAAGACACAACCAAGAAAAACCATTAAGGCATTACAACATACAACAAAACCAGTGGACCCTTTCGGTAGAGTTAAAATAGGAGTTGTAGTAAGATGATCTTTCAACTTATGGAAACTCTTTTCTCAAGCTTCCGACTATTGAAACTTCACTTTCTTTAGAGTCAACTTAGTCAAATGTGACAAAATCGATGAAAATCCATCCACAAACCTCCTATAATATCTAACTAATCCCAAGAAACTTTTAATATCCGAAGGGGATAACAGTGTAGGCCAATTCTTCACCGCTTCCATTTTCCTTGGATCAACCTTAATTCCATCTTTGAACACCACATGACCGAGGAATGCAACCTCCCTTAGCCAAAAATTGCACTTATTGAACTTGTAAAATAATTGTTTATCCCTTAAAGTTTGCAACACAACCCTCAAGTGATTGCCATGCTCCTCCTCATTCTGAGGGTAAACTAAAATATCATTAACAAACACAATCACGAACATGTCCATGTATTGCTTGAACAACCTATACATCAAATCATCGCGGGGAATTGCTCAATCCAAATGACATAACGAAGAACTCATAATTGCTATACCTTGTTTGAAATACCGTCTTGAGAATATCACACTCCCTCACCCTTAGTTGATGATAACCAAATAGAAGATCAATCTTAGAGAAATAACTTTCCCCTTGGAATTGGTCAAACAAATCATCTATTCTTGGAATTTGATACTTATTATTGATGGTCACTTTATTCAATTGTAGGTATTCAATATACATACGAAGAGAACCATCCTTCTTTCTTACAAATAAAATGGGAGCACCCTATGAGGATATATTTTGTCTAATGAAGCTTTTGTCTAACAAGTCTTTCAATTGATCCTTTAACTCTTTTAGTTCCACCGAAGCCATTCGGTAAAGAAGAATAGAGAAAGGTTGAGTATCGGGAAGGAGGTCTATACCAAAGTAAATTTCCCTTTTTAGAGAAATATCAGGTAGATCATCGGGAAACACATCCATAAACTCATTAACAATAGGGAGCGACTGTAGAGTAGGGGTTTTGAAACTAGTATCTCTAACCCTCACAAGATGGTAGATGCAACCCTTGGCATGATGACCCGGCTTGCCACATCGATAACACATATTCAAACCCGCTAGACACTCTCTCTTGTGGTTATTTCCATATTTCATGCATGCGGGGGTAACTTCGCCAATTAGGGCACCTCCTTGAGTCTTAGGGTTGGACACCCTATAGTTTTCAAACCTTGGAGTAGTAGCATTTGAAGAACCATGACTGGAATACCTTTGGCAAAAATAAGGACGCCACCACTTCCGAACCTAGTATGAAATGAATCACCACCATCACTCCTTGCCCTTTTGGACTCCCTAGTTTTCTCCCTTAGCTTCTCATTCTCTATTTACTCTGTATAGGTGATAATTCTAGAGATGTCCATTTATCGAATCAACATGGTTTTCTTGCATTTCTTAGAAACCAAATCCACACACCCGGCACGAACTTGCTCATACGAGCTCTTGGGTCGACAATCATAAATGGATCATACTTTGACAATTGGGTCATACTTCCTTGATTAAGACTGATGAACTATTGTATCTTGGCATCCCTCAACTCCAATGAAAAGAAATGATCATGAAACACTCCTTTGAAATCTCCCTAATTCATGAAACCCACCTCAATGGGCCTTTCACACTTCCATTGATCAAACCAAATTCGAGCAACACCCTTCAATCAATATGTAGCCAACTCTGCACTCTCAACTGGGCTAATCCACATTATCTCCACAATCTTATGAATACTCTCTACAAACTCATATAAATCCTCATCCACCTTAGAACCCTAAAACTCTGGAGGATTTATCCTCATGAAGTCATGGAGTCTTTTTGCCGTTATATCCGCATTTGGGTTTATGGGAGCTACCACTTCACGATTTACTTGGACCGTCATAGCTTGAGCAAGTACTTGAAAGGCTACTCGAAACTCGTCATTAGTCACTTGCTCATTTTGGAGCTTGTTGCTCCTCCTCAATAATATTTCCTCGAGTGGGTATCTTCGTAGGGGCATTTTTTAAAAATTACAAAGAATAAGCATTAGAGGGGAAAGACTTAGAGTACTCTACCACATAATATAGATCATGAAAGAAGTGAGAATTTCCCAAATACCTCATAGCCTCCTATTCATAGATGCAGTGCTTTCACACCGATGAACAAGACTCTACTTGACCTGGCATGTTAGACTCTCTAGAAAACTCCTAAACCTTGTGCTCTAATATCAAGTTGGTCATACCCCAAGCTAGACCCTAGGACTAACATGGTGAATGGAAACCCGAAGGATTCCAACCAAGCTATCTTAGCATACATTGCATACATAACATAAATGAACTTAATGAACTAAGTGGAAGAATCAACTCAACATAGAAGCCGAAGGGGAACTAAACCCAACTCAAATGTCCAACATGTACTACATCAATTTTCAACATCTAAACATGCCTCTATACTAGACTTGGTGGGGATTTAGGACAAACTCCTAATTTACCTGAATTATAAAATAAATTTAAGGTAACAACATAAAAGTAACACCATATCCTAGATAAATGAGGACTCACCAACTCTTGAGAAACTAAACCAACTCTAGTCACGAATGTGAGGAGCGTGAGTATCATATGTCCCTACATTATGAGGCAATATAGGAAAAATATGTGTTAGTAGATAGAAGGTACTAAGTATGTGAGATATGCATGAACAAGTTATAGAACAAGAGCAATATGACATAAGATGCATGATCAACATAAATGTTCCCGAGTAAGGCTTAAAAAGCATTGGAAATAACATCAAAACTTATGGTCAATGCATCATAAAACTTTATAGTAAAACTTACATCTTTGCATACAACTTGTGTAGGATAATACTTTTAACCGATATCTAAGACTATTCAAGCTATAACATGAACTCTGATATAACTTCCATATCAAGAAGAGAGAGGCTACTTGACAAGGCAGACTCCGTGAGAACATCTTAATATCATAAGCTATATATGGATCCACAATTTAATCCATAAGGCAACCTACAGAGACAATGTAGTTTGGGACTTTAGGTTGCTACAAGGATTCCCTTGGATAACTAACTATGTTACCAGACCAAACCCTATCTAAAATTCCTCTCAGTTCTTAGTCATTATCTCAACAAAATTCATTAAAACATTTAAACATCATCACTAACTTCATCATAAAAATAATCATTAGAGTAGCTCATTAAATTTTGTGATTCATAGAAATCCATAACATTGGTGAGAATTGTTCTTATTACCATCTTAATCATACTTTGTGTGAGAATTGTTCTTATCATACCATAATAACTTTCTTGGATCATCATTGATCATCGTTATAACTTTCATCATTCAATCATAAATCTCAACTTCATTCATAAAAATTTTCTTTGAACTTCATAATCAATATATATATGAATCATCCTTGAATATAAATTTATGCATGGAAATTCATAATTCAACTTGAAATTATGCAATTAATGTAGAATCATGCTTATAATGATCATTGATAATAATTAAAAATGTAATTGAAAAATCCCAATGCAATTCATCAAACTAGGGTTAGAAAACCAACGAAATTTAAGAAATCTTTGAGGAAACACTTAGGACTCCATGGGTGAAAGAAACCCATGCAATCCCCACATACTTTGATGAAATCAACTCAAAAATTGAAGAAGAAACTGATTGCTCTTGAAACCCTAGCTTGAGTGTGTGAAAGAACCTTGAGAGAATTTATTGATCTTGCCTTAGGGAAATTTAGGGCATGAATTAGAATAGAAGGGGAATTTGAAGGGTTGGGTAGTTATAGGCTTTGAACTTGGCCACAAAAGTGTCAAGGTTCATTGAACCGAATTGGAAAAAGAATGAAATACCCTTTATTAAACTTCAGACTTGACCCTATGAATTAGGTTCTACGTATCATCTTTAAGTCCATGGAACAAAGACTTGAGTTGTTTTGTAGGTCTCAGAAAACCTTGAGATTTCTGAGTCTCTAAATTTGTTTCTATGAGTTATTTTTATGACTCGTCAACTAGTCTACGGATCGTAGACCCTTGTCGTCCTACAGGTCTAAAATCATACAAATTTTCCCTCTGAATCACTTCTATGACTCAAGGTTATGAGTCATCAACATGCCTACAACTTGTCCTATTGATTTGTAGGATCTCTTCTGAGATTTGTCCTACACAGGCTCAAGGGCTGACTATACGACTCGTTCCTATGAGTTATAGGAATGGCTACGATCCGTGGAGGGAGTTGTAGACCTCATATTAGTTCCCTTTTCTTGAGATTCTTTCTTTATTCCAACTTTTCAACTTTTGGGGTATTAAAACTCTTGATACAGTGAAAGGGCCTGGCCACTTGGACTTCAACTTACACGAAAACAATCTAATCCTAAAGTTGAACAACAACACTAAATCACCAGGATAGAACTCTTGCTTCTTAATATGTCGATCATGATATAGCTTCATTTCCTCTTTATAAAGAGCTGCTCTCTCATATGCCCTTATAAGAAACTCATCCATCTCATTAATCTTCTCCACCCTCATGTTTGCAGCTTCGCTCCAGCTCAGGTTCAGCTTTTGAGTGTCCATAACACCTTGTGCTCTAGCTCCACAGGCAAATGACATGCCTCTCCAAACACTAACTGATATGGTGACATACCAATAGATGTTTTGAAAGCTATCTGATATGCCCATAGTGCATCATCAAGCTTCCTTAACTAGTCCATTTTATTAGCATTCACAGACTTAAGCAAAATCTCTTTGATCTCTCTGTTGGACACTTCAACTTGCACACTTGACTGAGGATTATATGGAGTAGCTACCTTATGCTACTTTACACCATATTTTGCCAATAAAGTGAAAAAGATCTTGTTACAGAAATAGAACCCCCCATCACTGATAATTTGCTCTTGGAGTGCCAAACCTGGAGAAATGTGTTTTTTTTCAAAAACCCCACTACACTCTTGCTTTCATTATCTATCAAGAACACAAGTTCAACCTATTTGGAGACATATCCAATTTCAACCAGGATATACTTCATGCCATATGAGCTCATAAATAGTCCCATAAAATTAATACCTCACACATCACAGAGCTCTATCTCCAAGATTGAAGTCATAGACAACTCTTGGCGCCTTGAAATAGTACCTTACCTTTGGCACTTGTCGAAACTCTTTGCTAGATCATATGCATCTTTGTAGATAGTGAGCCAATAATATCCATATTGAAGTACTTTTTGAGTTGTTTGGGCTTAACTATAATATCCGCCTACTGGAGAAGAATGACAGGGCTCGAGAATATTCAGTAGCTCATCTTTTGGTACACATAGCTTGATCACAATGTCAGCACACATTATAAATAAGTATGGCTCATCCCAGAAGTACCTATTCATATCATGCAAGAACTTTTTCCTTTACTGGAATGTTAGGTCCTCAGGCATCATGTCACTAACTAGATAGTTGGTAAAGTTAGCATATAGAGGAATAAGATCAAGAGTAATGGCTAATACTTGTTCATCTGGGAACAAATCATCAATATCAAGATCATCCCCATCTCTCTTTTCAGCTTCTAGCCAAGACAAATGTTATGCTACCTGATTCTCACAACCTTTTCTATCCTTGACTTCAAAGTTAATTTTTTTTAGCAAAAGAACCCATCTGATCAACCTCGGTCCTAAGTACCTCAATGTTGCATGGTCAGTGTGCACTATCACTTTTGTACCCAAAAAGTATGCTCTAAACTTCTTAAATGCATATACAACTTCTAGCAACTCTTGTTCAGTGATAGTGTAATTTTTCTGAGATGCATTGAGTGCCTTGCTTGTATAGTAGATGGGGTGAAAAATCTTTTCTCATTTTTTCCCTAGCCCAACACCCAAAGTGACACTAATTGCATTACATAAAATCTCAAACAGTGCAGACCAGTCAGGAACAACAATCACTGGTACTGAAATCTACTTGGTCTTCAAGCACTCAAACACATGCATGCATGCCTCATCAAAATAGAACTTCACCTACTTCTTCAACAACTTACACAATGGATGTGCAATTTTGGAGAAATCTTCGATAAATCTCCTGTAGAACCCAGTATGGCCAAAGAAACTGTGGATACTCTTCACAAAGAAATGAGGAGGCAGCTTCTCAATAATATCAACTTTCACTTTATCTACCTCAAAGCCTTTTTCCAAAATGTTTTGGCCTAGCACAATACCTTCTTTGACCATAAAGTTACACTTTTCCAAGTTTAGACCCAGGTTGGCCTCTTCATACCTCTGTAATGGCCTGCTAAGATTTAACAAATAGTCATCAAAAGTATCTCCTACCATAGAAAATTTATCCATTAATACCTCAAAAGTGTCTTCCACCATATTTGAGAATATTGACATCATACACCTCTAGAATGTAGCGGTCATATTACATCATTCAAAAAGGCATGCGCTTGAATGCAAATGTGCCATATGGACATGTAAAGTTGGTTTTTTCTTGATCCTCTGGTGCTATAGAGATCTCAATGTAATAGGAGTACCTATCTGGGAAATAGTCCCAACCTCTACCTACCAACCTATCTAGCATATGGTCTTTCAAGGTCCATTTGTTACGATTTCTATAGTCCATGCAAATTTTTTATCCTGTGACTGGATGGAGTAGAACTATCTCATTCTTGTCATTCACAACAACCATCATACCTCCCTTTTATACGGATATACTGTATAAGAATTACCCAATTATTGTCTAAAATTGGGTACACAATACCTATATCAAGCCACTTTATGATCTCCTTCTTCACCATCTCTTGCATAGGTCAGTTCAATCTCCACTGATACTCAACGCTAGGAATGCAATCCTCCTCTAATTAGATCTTATAAGTGTAAGTGTCAGGCGATATGCTAATGATCTTATCAATGGTCTAACAAATTGCTTTTTTATACCTTTTCAGAATCTCGACAAGTTCCTGAACATTCTCTTTATTCAAATCTGTAGCAACAATCACTGGCAAAATGTTATTTTCACCCAAAAATACATACCTCAAATGATATGGTAATTCTTTTGATTCAAGCACAGGTGGCTCCTCAATGAATGGTTTGGCTGGAGGAGTTGGTCTATTTTTCAAGTCAATAACTAGCATTTTAGGTATGTAAGGGTGTGATCCCAAGCCCTACAAAGCATTTACAATCTCATCAAACTCCTCTAAGCAATCACCCTTAAAGTTTATGATCACGACAGCCAATATCTTGATAATGAACCTCTACTTAATAGATATTTCAATCACTACTTTCTCAGCTATGTCGTTCATGGACATCACAGTCATGTCTCTAGGCTACTTCATGGCTTTATAAATATTGAATTTCATTTCCTTATTATTAATCCTGAAGGTGAGTTTGTCACTCTCATGTCTACTAATGCTCTGTTTGTGGTAAACAATGGTCTTCATTGTCACGCCTCGGGAGGGTACCCTAGATGTGACCGGCACTCGAAAGCCATTTCTGGCCTTCAAGCGAACCACCTGATTCAATCACACTATCATTCAATCACATTCACTCAACAGAGAATTCAATCATAAACATACCATTCACATTATGAGGGCCGAAGGCCAAACACTATCAACTCAACAAAACAAATATAATAAGACTCCTCAAAATAATAGTCCAACCTCCCCACACTCTAGTCTATGAAGCCTCTATCAAAGTTTAGGAGGTGCCAATGACAAGCCCATGGCTACCAATAATCAAATTAAAGGAAACGACGACAAAACTATATAAGAAAGCTCAACATCCTCCAGAAACTAGGAGGACTCACCAACTGGCTGGGAGTGTATGTAGATCTTCAATGGAGCACCGGTTGATGATCTCTAGTACCTGTCACTGTATCATGAAATGATACAGGCCAAATGGCGCCAGTACATGGAATGTACGAGTATGTAAAATGGCCGAATGAAACAACATTAGAAGGAACCAAATCAACTCGAAATCTCAACTCAAGAGAAATAACAACGCAATCAAGTGTCCTAAGTCTAAACAAGAATATGGTTTAGACAGGACCAACCACATACCATTCAACTCAATCTGACTTAGAGTACTATTAAGACCTATATAAGAGTTTCTCTTATCCGACAACCATCACTTATGAGCCAGTGAAAGTATAACAAATCAACGTTGTTGCCGGGTCCGTTCATACTTTGCCAGGGTATGAACGAATCAACCGATCATGGATCCAATCCAACCAAGTCCTATAATGTCAGGACAATACATTTAGGGAAGCATCCGACTTTAACAGTTCAATTCCCTCCTACGTTTGGCGACGTAGTTATTGGGTTCGAGTATGGACTATACTCTTACCCAATTCGGTGTTCGATACTCCTCCCAAGACTCAATGCTCATAAAACTCCATCCAATCAACTCAATCAAATCATATCGACAAGTCTCATTACAACCTTGTCAATCATCAACTCTATCACAATCAAATCTCTCCCAATCATACTATCCGATTAATCTCAATCATATCTTTCAATAGTAGATTAAATGTGCATTTATAACAACATGTAAACCTATCCAATCGCTCCTCTATTCATTTAACAAATCTTTTGGGACTCCACATAATTCCAAGGTTTTAAATCGATAATTCAAGATAAACAACATATTTAGAGAAATGGTTTAAATATTCGATTCATGATATGGTTTAAATATTCGATTCATGAGATCCATAAAAGTTGTGGGGGCATTAGTCAACCCAAAGGACATAACCAAGAATTCAAAGTGGCTATAATGTGTCCAAAAAGCTGTCTTTGGGATATCACACTCCCTCACCGTTAACTGATGGTAGCCCGATCTTAGGTCTATCTTTGAGAAACAGGTGGCACCCTGAAGTTGATCAAACAAATCATCTATTATGGGGAGAGGGTACTTGTTCTTTATGGTGACCTTGTTCAACTGCCTGTAATTAATGCACATCCTAAGGGACCCATCTTTCTTTCGCACAAATAGGAATGGAGCACCCCACAATAAGACACTCGGCGTAATGAATCCCTTATCTAACAAGTCCTTCAATTGTTCTTTCAACTCCGCCGGTGTCATTCTATATGGAGGGATTGAGATAGGCTGGGTATCAAAAAGAACATCAATCCCAAAGTCGATCTCCCTATCAGGAGGGACTTTAGGTAGGTCTTCAGGAAAGACTTCGGGAAACTCATTGATAATTGGGACCGACTCGAGGGATGGAGACTCAACATTGTCGTCTTTCACTCAGACAATGTGATAGATACACCCTTTTGAGATTAGCTTCCTGGCCCTAAGGTAAGAAATAAACTTACCCCTAGGCATAACATGACCACCCTTCCATTCTATGACATCTTCATTCGGGAAGTTAAACTTAACAATTTGAGTCTTATAATTAATAGAGGCATAACAAACATAAAGCCAGTCCATGCCAAGGATCACATCGAAATCGATCATATCCAACTCAATTAAGTCGGCCAAGGTATCTCTGTGATGAATTGACACAGTGCAATCTCTATAGACTCTCTTAGCTAAGATAGAATCACCGACAAGAGTAGCTACACTGAAAGGCTCAAGAAGACATTCAGGAATTTTATTGCATTTACTAGCCACGTAAGGAGTCACAAAAGATAGGGTGGCACCCAGATCCATCAAAACATAATAGTCAAGAAAAGAGACTCGAATTATACCCGTCACGACATTTGGAGAGTTCTCTTGATCTTGGCGACTACCCATGACATATAGGCGGTTTGCACCTCCACTCGTACCTGAAGTAGTGCCCCTCTGATTACCCCTAGCTGGCAGTGCGGTGGTAGAGAACTGAGCTATGTCTCCCCATGTTGGATACTCTCTCTAAAAATAGTCTCTCTGGCCATACTTATAACAACCAGTCCTTCCCGCTCTGCACTCTCCCAAATGGAGCTTACCACACTTGACGCATGGTGGCTTCCCTTGCGAACCTTAACCCACGCTAGCTTGGGATTGAGAACCCTGAGGTCTGAAATTCTGGCGACTCTACCCCTGCCGATCATACCTATTCTGCGGCATAGGTGCACTGGCGGTAAATGAGGCATAGTTGGAAGGCCTCTTCTGGAAAAAGGATTTGTTGCCCTTGATTTTCTTCTGTTCATTCTCATGCCCCGCTAATTTTACCTTCTTGCTCAGATGCTCCTCTCTGTCTTTCCTCTTCTCTTCCTCTACCTGTTGAGCATACACTATCAATCTGGAAATATCCATGTCAGAGATCAACAATGCTGCCTTGCACTCCTTCTTCACATGTCTCCCCAATCCGGAGACGAACTTCCTCATCTTTGATCTCATATCTGGGATCATTTCTGGAGCATACCTGGATAACTGGATGAATTTCAGGCTGTACTTCTTAATAGTCATGCCTTCTTGTTTCAGATTTACAAACTCCTCCACTTTCGCTTCCCTCAATTCTCAGGGAAAGAAGTGGTCAAGAAAGGCTCCCTTAAATCCATCCTACATAGCAGGTTCAGCATCCTCACCTCTACCTTGTTACCAATTATTATACCAGATGTTTGCCACATCCTTGAGCTGGTAGGACACTAACTCAACCCCCTCAACCTCTGTAGCATGCATAACTTTCAGGATTTTTCACATTTCATCAATAAAATTTTAGGGATCTTCATCAACCTTAGAACCCGTGTATGCTGGCGGATTCATTCTCAGAAAGTCTCTAATTCTAGCTAGCAATATATTAAGGAGGCATTATCTGTAACGTATAAATGCACGAATTAGAAAGGAAGTTTATAGAGTTTAAGTCTATCGCACGAATTCAGAGTATGAAAGAAGTAAAATAATTCCTAATGTCTCATAACCTCCTGATTATAAGTGTGGTGCACAACACACCCATAAGCAAGACTCTACTAGACACTGCTTCATAGACTTGCTAGGATTCTTGAACTCTGGGCTCTGATACCATGTTTGTCACGCCCCGAGGGGGTACCCTAGACGTGACCGGCACTCGAAAGCTATTTTTGGCCTTCAAATGAACCACCTGATTCAGTCACACTATCATTCAATCACATTCACTCAATGGAGGATTCAATCATAAACACACTATTCATATTATGGGGGCCAAAGGCCAAACACTATCAACTCAACAAAACAAATATAATAAGACTCTTCAAAATAATAGTCCAACCTCCCCACACTCTAGTCTATGAAGCCTCTATCAAAGTCTAGGAGGTGCCAATAACAAGCCTATGGCTACCAATAATCAAATTAAAGAAAACGACGAAAAAAACTATACAAGAAAGATCAACATCCTCCGGAAACTAGGAGGACTCACCAACTGGCTAGGAGTGTATGTAGATCTTCAACGGAGCGCCGGTTGATGATCTCTAGTATCTGTCGCTACATCATGAAATGATACAGTCCAAATGGCGTCAGTACATGAAATGTACGAGTATGTAAAATAGCCGAATGAAACAACATCAGAAGGAACCAAATCAACTCGGAATCTCAACTCAAGAGAAATAACAACTCAATCAAGTGTCCTAAGTCTAAACAAAAATATGGTTTAGACAGGACCAACCACATACCATTAAACTCAATCCGACTCAGAGTACTATTAAGACCTATATGGGAGTTTCTCTTATCCGATAACCATCACTTATGAGCCAGTGAAAGTACAAATAACCGACGTTGTTGCCGCATCCGTTCATACTTTGCCAGGGTATGAACGAATCAACCGATCATGGATCCAATCCAACCAAGTCCTATAATGTCAGGACAATACATTTGGGAAAGCATCCGACTTTAATGGTTCAATCCCCTCTTACGTTTGGCGACGTAGTTATTGGGTTCGAGTATGGACTATTACTCTTACCCAATTCGGTGCTCGATACTCCTTCCAAGACTCAATGCTCATAAAACTCCATCCAATCAACTCAATCAAATCATATCGACAAGTCTTATTACAACCTTGTCAACTCATCAACTCTATCACAATCAAATCTCTCCCAATCATACTATCCGATTAATTTCAATCATATCTTTTAATAATAGATTAAATGTGCATTTATAACAACATGTAAACCTATCCAATCGCTCCTCTATTCATTTAACAAATCTTTTGGGACTCCACACAATTCCAAGGTTTTAAATCGACAATTCAAGATAAACAACCTATTTAAGGAAATTAACATTTTTGTCATAATCCACATAATCAAGAAAAAAATAAAACATGTTTAACAACCCATCTCCATCGATTCATGCTAACAAGAAGATTTTAGGAATTTCTTAGCTCAACAATATCAACACAACAAGAATTAAATTAGCAGTAGGCGAGACTCATTCAAACATAAGCCTATCAAGAAACTCAATTCCTATGGACATTTATTCTCAAAGAAAGTATAGGGCACATGGGTGGACTCAACCCATATTTTAGATATCCTTACATACCTTAGTGAATACTTGAAGAAAACCTTGTTGTTGGGTTTTCAATGGAAAGCTTGAAGTCTTGAAGCTCTTGGAATAATCTCTTGTTGGAAATGGAGAAGAAGAAGAAGAGAGAGAGAGAGACTTCTAGGGATTTTAGAGAGAGGGGGGGCTGAAAATATGTTCCCAAAATGTTCAAGGATGATACATATATAATTTGGGACAAATTCCCAAATTGCCCTTTCTCCAAAAATCTGAAAATAGGCTAAAAATGATCCTAGCGCGATAGTGGTGCGTCGCGCCATTGCAGCGCCAGGACGATTACGCCTAAAAACCTGCACATCTGATAGTGGCGCGCCGCGCCAAGGACCAAACTATTGAGGTACATTTTTGGCGCGATAGTGGCGCATTGCGCCCTTACAATGCCAAGGCCATATTTTCTGTGTTCTGGAAATTCGGCCTAAAAAACCCTGCATACCTCGTAGTAGCACACCGTGCCAGGGACCGAACTACTAAGGCATGTTCCTGGCGCAATAGTGGCGCATCACGCCACTATGGCGCCAAGCCCAGATTCCCAGCAGTTGCGAGCCAGGCCTAAAATTCCTGCCATGCTAGTTCGTCTTAAGATCATCATATCTTTTGACCCCAAACTCCAAAATTTACATTTTTGGTGGCATTGGAAAGAAGACTCGATGACCTTTAATTTAATAGGTCATGGGCCACCCTGATCGCCATATTTCAAATGATATGGCCATTAGAAGTTGACCCTTATACAAACTCCCTCAATAACTTACCCAAGACAAATCCTTTTAGACTTAGCTTGGCTCTAAGGATCCCTTATGACCCCACATCACCTCTAACACTCTTTAATTACTTAGGAACTCATCTTAACTCGTGCACATACTTCAAAATAATTGAGTTCGACCCTACACGTATACAAGAAAGGTCCGAATCTTAGGGAAAAATTTTGAGGGGTGTTACATTCATAGTATTATAGGGATATCAAAGTCCACCTCGCAGTCTAGGATAACAAAATTAGCAAGGAATATGAACCTATCAACTCTCACCAGCATATCATATTGGATCCCTATAGGCTTATTCACCGATCTGTCAGCCATCAACAACCTCATAGTAGTTGGTTTGGGGGCTCTAAAGTCCAACTATCTGTAGATCGCAAGTGCATCAAGTTAATACTAGCTCCTAAATCACATAGATCTCTAGAAAAATTGAATGCACCAATAGTTCATGGGATAGTAAATGCTCCTAGGTCTTCTTTTTTTCAACCAACGACCTTGTAGCAATAGCACTACAATGGTGTAGGTTGTCAGTGGCCTCAAAGATGACTGTTCTCGTCTTAATAACCAGCTTTCATGAACTTTGCATAACTGGCATTTGCTTCTACCAACGGAATGTTTACGGATAGCTCTTTTAACATGGCAATAAATTTCAAGAACTTCTTATCCTCTGCCTTCCTTTTCAGCCTATGTGGAAGCAGAGGAGGCAGTTTGCGAATTGGTGGCAAAGGTTGTGCTACTTCTACCTCGACCTCCTGTTTACCTTTTGACTTCTCTGTCATCTTTGGCTCTACCACTATCTCCTCAACCTCATCATCATCATCAACTAGAACTGCATCATGTGCCCCATTCCTTTCCTTCTTGTCGACGTTGGATGCAACATTTTATCCTGCTCAATACCTACATGTGATGGTCCCTACATCATCTTACCTTTTCTTATTGTCATTGCCATATATTGCTCATCTTTCTTCGGATTTTATACAGTGTCACTGGAAAGTATGACATTTTTTCTTTGATTAAATACCATAGATAACTGACCCATCTGGTGCGCTAATATTTGATAGCAATGGAGTGTGAATCTACCGGCAAACCCATGTTGGACATATCTTCCTTCCAGGGGGGTACATACACATAGTTGTGGTCATTCTTGAAAGTGTCTTTGCTTTGCCAGTTTCCTTGATTATGGTTACCAACTCTTCTATAATGTCCATCCTTCTAAAAGTTCCGACCTTGATTTCTAGAATTGTAATTCCGCAAACCCCCCTAGTTGTTCAAATATTTAGCTTCCTCCTAAAAATCTATCTCTAGCTCGTCATACCTATTTGCACCCTCAACTACATTTACTTTCTCAGCACCTCCAGATAGAAAGTGCTTATTTAGTAAATCCATTTGGGTTTTAATGTGATTTGTATCTTGATCACTCTTCTCTTCTTTACTTCTTTTCTCAGCCGACGTCTCGAATGTATAGTCCAGGCCTCCAACCTCAAAATCTCTGGTGTGCCAAGATCTGCTAGTCTTTGAAACCTAATCCAAGATTGTTGATTCTTCCATAAAGGTTTTGGACATAAATGATCCACCGTAATCTTGATACTACCGGCTTAGTCACAAAGTTGCATGATCTAGAGAATAGCTCCATCAGAATCTATGAGATTATGGTTTGTGTACATTTTTAGCTTCTGGCTAAATCTCTGCCATGATTCATGTAGAGCTTCATGAGAATTTTTGTTTGTATGCATTAAGTCAATCCTTGATCTAGAACTTCTTAGAAGGTGGAAAGAAGCGTTCCATAAATGCTTCCTTCTCTCGACAGTTTGTGATTGAGTCATGCAGGAGCTCGTTTAGCCACTTGATCGCCTCTCCAGACAGAGACAATGAAAAGAGGTGCAAGAGAATTGTAGTTTGGCTAACCCCAGGGATGTCACAACTTTTGCATGTGGCAATGAAGTTCATCAAATATTGATGTGCCTCCTCTCCAGTTGTTCCTCTAAATAGTCCTTTCAAATTCAAGAGTTGGTGATGGTGAACTTCAAGACTGGTGGTAATGGAGAAAGAATTATCACCCCAGTGGCTCCAACTCCATCCATGTCTGGATCATCATCCTCCAGAGCAAAATCAATGGACCTCTACTGCACTCTACCTCATTGCATTGGTGGATTTTGCAAGGGTTCATATTCAACATCATCCTCCTCATCCCCAAAATTATCATTATTACCACGATTACCTCTGGCTTGAGCTTTCGCAAACTCTCTCAACGAGGTTTGGGTCGAACCCATAGAAATAAGTCTACAAACACTTAAACTCAGTTGCAGTCAATATTTCTAAAATAGTAAACATGCATAAACCAAATGGGGGATTTATTGTTTCAATAAGTAAACATTCGCAGTAACAGAATAAAACTTAAGGTTATTAAAAATATGAGATGGTAACTAGGATTGTGTTCCTCATGACATATAAATCAATAGTCGTTAGGTATTGGTGATATTGTATCAATGCACCACATGCAAAATCTAACAATTTATGTACATATAAACGTCTCCTAGCCCTATTAAATGTATTTCACATATCCCTTTCCGGTCTCTAGAGTGTATTACCAACTAACCCTTGCTTTTGATCTTAGAAACCTATCCCCTTCCGGGCTCAATTTCTTAGACGAAGGTTATGCTTCAAATCTCTATTGTAGTTATCTTTTCCTAATCACTAACCCTCTCCTAAGAAAGTAATGAATACAGGTGAGTTTTAACGTGTGCACTCGTTAAAAATAAAATAAGACAGAGATAACAACAATACAATGCTAAACACTTACCTACAATCAAATATACATTTGCCTACTTCATTCTTGTGTTATGGTTCCCACAACCCTAATTATAGGGTTTAGCTACTTATAATCATAAGGAATGAATCAAGAATTAATATTAAATTCATAAAATAATACTCACGTTTATAGAAAAGTAAACCTCAAATCACAAGATGAATAACAAATCAAGAACGAACAAAGGATTGAATTTCGTTAGTATCTTGAAAAGTCACCAAAGTATGCTCTCACAATGTTCACAATATGTCAAACCTAAGAATAAATTGTATAACCCTCAAAATAAGATAAATTTGAGTGTTTATAGAAGTACAAAACCTACTCCTAAACCAACTAGGAAAACTTAAGTCAGCAGAGTTCACGCCCAAGCACCATGGTCCGTACTTGCCTTCACGCCTCGTGGTCATGCTCCGTGGTGTTTGACTTAGCTCCATCACTGTGTGGGCCTTCACTTCTTCACGGGCAAGCACCACATCTCGTGGTCCTCACTATTCCCCATACTGGGGTCCATAGTGATTTCCTTTGATAGTTTTCAATCTTCACTCAGCCAGCCTCCACGAGCTCTGATCATGTCCTGTAGTGGACTCCAAGCCCAAAAAGAGTCTCGTGGAGTTCCACTTAGCCAAAATGTCAGCACTTGAAGCTTTGCTCGTATCAGCAGCACACTAGCCACCACAACCCATACAAGTCACCACAGTATGTGGTGGTACTCATAGCCCTTAGTTCTCAGCAAAACTGTATCAACTCTTCAAAAAATATCCAAACTCATGTGCAACTTAGTTTTTCAGCAAAATGAACAAAACACACATCATATCTACAGAAACATGCTTACAATGCATACTAATCCATCATTTTGAGCATCGAAAGTGCCGTACATACGCGACCCATCAACATCCAAATATTGTCATAAAATTTCAAATGTTACTAGCAAGTTCAAAACCAAATAATCAATCACATAAAAGTCTCATTTTTTTTCATAACTAATTAAACACACAATTATTTCATGTTAACATACCGAATTTTCTAAGGATTGACCACCAAATGCCAACTTGTGGAACTAATCTTTCTTGTTGATAGTAATCTTTCTGAATTTAAAGGGAGGATTTAGAGTATTATCCTTTTTAATGTAAGGATACTTCCTATAATTTTAAAATATATATTGCAAACACATTATATTAATTAACTACACAAACACGTATAACTATAATGGAATACTAACTTGTTGCGTGGTCTGCGATCATCATCCATCCATTCTCTAAATTCATCCATCTCCTTGTAACAATCATCATCCATTGTAAAACTTCTAAAAGGGTACACCCCAGTTATAGTACTCTTAGCAGAGGCTCCTCCAATCATACTGTCACCTGACCAATAACTGTTCAGATATGGTGAATGGTGTAATAGGCCAAGACGCCTTTTTTGTGTGCCATGTCCCATCACAATGTTTTCTACTTCTAGACAATAAGAATTGTCAATCTATTTACCTAACACTCGACATGTAAATGGATGAATCTGAGACTCTGGGACATCAATATAATCTGATAATAAGAGTTTTGGAGCTAACTCCCTAGTATCAACTGCGCCAACTGTGAATGTATAACAAAAAATGCTTGTATAATTTTTTAAATGGTTAGCAGATTCCTGTCCTAAGAACATATATCAATTATTGTGTATGAAAATGAAAAAAAACAAAATTTTAGACATACCCTAAACTTGTAGAATATACCTAGTATAAAATATCATATTGATATAAAGATCCCATTATATTCAAGTGAATGTATAGATCCTATACCTGGAATAAGTTACTAGCACTAACATTACTTGTACTTGGTATAAGACTTAACATCCCTAACATATAATAGTTGGTATAAATGCGAAAGTTGTACTACCAAATACATTATACTGAGTATAAGACTTAACATACCAATATCTGCTTTATTGTTGGTATCTTCATTGATGGTTCGAATGTTGTCTAAGTGAAGAGTAACATGTTGGTCACAATTGACATTATTTTCAAAATATTCGTTATCACAATCAACATCCATGCCTCTGCATCTAAATTCTTCATACTGATATTAAATAAAGATATATAAGTAAGAAATAAAACACGCAATAGGCATAAAAGAATTCCAATCTACAAAAATTTGGTACTAATTTAATACCTCAAGATCATTATTTCTAGTGTTTGATACTTTTGAATCAGATTCTATCATGAACTTCTTTAAACTTTAAACTTCCTGTTTTAGCTAATTGTCATGATCCAAACTAGGATCAAGCTGAGACACGACGATTGGAATGTGAGGGACCCCAACCAAGCCATTTTAGTATACATCGCACACATAATGTAAAGAAACATGATAAGGATAAGCGGAAGTAAAAGCTCGAGGGAACGGGTCTAAGGGAATCTCAACAGATGTTCAACCAGACTATATCGAATCGCGTCTAAACATTTCTCTAGTTTAGTCTTTGATGGGGGCTTAGGACAAACTTCTAGATCACACAAAAAAAGTAAAGAAAAGTCGGGTAAACAATGAGAATGAAAGTCATGTCCTCAGTAGAATGAGGACTCACCAACTCCTTGAAATCTAAAGCAAACTCTAGCCACGAAGAGGATGGTTTGAGTATCGTTCGCCCCTACGTTATGAGACAATTTAGGAAAAATATGCGTTAGTACATAAAAGGTACTAAGTATGTAAGATATGCATGAACAAGTAAAGGAACATGAACAATATGTCATAAGATGCATGACCAATCATAATGAACATGAGTATGGATTAAATATATTTCAAAACATATGAAAACTCATGGCCAATGCATATCATAAAACTTCATCATATAACTCATAGCTTAACTTCAACTTGTGTGGGATAAGACATTTAACCGACATCTTAGACCATGCGAGTTATAACATGAAATCCGATGGAACCCTCATCGAGAAAGGGGAGGCTACTTTGCCAGGGTATACTCTGTCATGGTACTCAACTCAACTTAACTGTGCTATATGTGGATCCACTAGCTAGGCCATGAAGGTAATCCTACGCGGGCAACATATTTTGGGACTATATGTTGCTACTAGGATTTCCTTAGGTAACTAACTGCGTTGCCGGACTGAACTCCACCTAGAAGTCCTCTCGGTGCTTAGTCAATATCCTAACAGAATTCATTAAAACATGATTATAACATTATAGGGAAAGATAGTAACTACCTATCAATCCATCTTTATCAAACATATTACGAATAGCTCATTAACTTTAATAATTCAAAAGAATCCATAACTTCAATGAGAATTGTACTTATCACCATCTTTAACATGATAATGTGAGAATTGGACTTATCACACCATAATAACTTTCTTGATCATCATCATAACTTCATCACTTAAAAATTATAATCTCAATTTTACATCATGAAAACTTTGCTTAAAAATCATTGAACTCATAATCAACTTATGAAAATCATCTTTGCACCTTAAATTCATTATTGAGATAGCTTTATTCATGGAATCCATAATTCAACTTAAAATCATGCAATTCATGTAGAAACATGCTTAGAATAATCATTGATAACAATTCAAAATGAAATTGAAAAAGCCTAACGTAATTCATCAAAACTATGGTTCATAATTCAATTGAAATTGAAAGAAACCTTGAGAACACTTTGGGACTACTTGGGTGAAAGGAACCCATAGATCAATCCCCACATACCTTGATTGAAATCACTTTATAATTGAGAAGAACCCTTGAAGAAATCTAAAACCCTGGCTTGTAGCTTGAAGAAGAATCCTTGAGAGAATTGAGTTTCTTGCCTTAGAGATTTTTAGGAGAACGATTTAAAATGAGGGAAATTTCAAAGGAATAGGTAGATATAGGCTTGAATTTGGCCATAATTGTGTCTAGGTTTATTGAACCAAACTTGAGAAATGACACAAATATCCTTCATTAAAACTTCAAAATAGACCCTATGAATTTGACCCTATGGGTCGTAGAGAAGATGACGATTTGTCAAGATGACTCGTCCTGCAGGTCTTAGAAAAGGGCTTAAATTTGAGTCTTTGACGTTTTCAAATGAGTCTATTACGACTCGTGAACTCATCTACGGGACGTAGACTTGATCCGTCCTGCAGGTTTCAAAATCTACAAACTTGAGGGCCTCTGAACTTTGGTTATGATTCATTTCTAAGACTCGTAACATCTACTACGAATCATCCTATCAAGTCGTAGAATCAACCTTGAGGAACTTCTGAAATATGGCCTTTGAACTCTACCTACGAGTCATGTCTATAACTCGTCTAGAGAATTATGTGTCATAAAATTAAGTCGTAGGACCTTCCTTTGAGGTTTTTCATGACCAAATACAAGGGTGCACTCTACGACTCATCCCTACTAGTCGTGGGATAGTCTACGAATCATAAAGTGATTCGTAAAACTGAAATCAGTTTAAAATTTTAATGATTTCTCTTTGGTTCCAACTTTTCGACTTCTGGGGTCTTACACTAATCAAACAAATAACCTAATCAAAACATTTCTTATGAATATAGAATATTGACAACTAAAAAAGGAGAATTCATACCACTTGAAAGTGCTCCCTTAACTCCTTTTATCCATTAGATATGAGTTTTTTCTCATCCTTTAAATTCATATTATTCACATAAGGTGCAAATTCTAGTTGGTTTATCCTTTTGCTTGTGACGGGTGGTGGTGTGGTAAAGTCGTCATCAAGTAGGTGACATGCAACTTCGACTCCATTTGGTTCATCGTTGACCACAATGTCCTCACACAAATCATTCAAATAGACTTCTCAAATGAAGTTGGGAAAATATTCCTCACCTTCAACTACATAGATTATTTACAGTAATACAAATTAAGCATTTAATTATTCATAGTTGTAATTCATCAAGTATACAAAAAAATTATCTTTGTCGCAGAAAGCATCTCTAAAACCTTGATTGAATTTGGAT
Organism: Solanum dulcamara; assembly: GCF_947179165.1. Lineage (NCBI taxonomy): Eukaryota > Viridiplantae > Streptophyta > Magnoliopsida > Solanales > Solanaceae > Solanum > Solanum dulcamara. The sequence goes on from NC_077241.1 coordinate 13,905,003, forward strand.
TATTTAATACTTTTCAACTTAGAGTTTGTGGGATCCTTTTCCCAATCATAATAGCAAATTGTTCATTCAATTGCGCACAACACTTATTAACCAACCTTGAAATGCTAGAGGAAAACCATATAACCTACTAAATTTCTTTCCAATCCTTCTTCTTAAAGCATTTTTCAAGGATGCAGAGGTCTCATGAAATGCTAATTTTTCCCATGGGTAAGTTTCTTACTCACCAAACTCAACCAGTTCAAATTGCCAATTGGGTACTTATTTTTTAGAGAAGGTAACACAACAAAAACGTGTTGATAAAACAAAGAATCAAAATTTTGACAGCGTCCTAATCATTTGTCCAATGTTTACCTACACAAAAATAAGCTATTGTTTGAACCGTAATCTTTTTGATGCCAGTAAAACAATGATCGACCATGTTGTTTCTTTCCTGTGAATTACAATTCTTATGCGTCACTCCATTATATTTTAGTCATGTCATAATGGCAACTTCACCTAAACCAAAATGTATCAATGCATCAACCTCGAGCATCAATTAGGAGTGTATCAATTGTGTTTGAAGCATCACTGGAGGCAAATTGAGAAAAAATATGAAACAAGTGTCACTAAATAGTTGTAATTGACTCTTGGTCAACTTCTCTTCAATTGTTTTTGACGACATCTAGATTAGGAGCGCTAAGCTTAGGTTTTTTATGTTTGCCAGCTTCAAAGTATAATTTCCAGTTCTGTAATATAAAATAAATTTAAAAAAATAAAAGAATAACATTGGCAATTATATAACAGTTATAAGGTTGTAATTAATAAGCTCTTATGGAAATATGCACGAAATAGGATAAGTTGTGGGTAAAGAAAACTCACTCCTATTAAAGGAATAAAGATTTATATGTAGACATTTCTAAACATGCCTCTAAGTTCATTCAAAAATTCTTAAGACTTCTAAATAATTTTCTCAAGCTGGATATAGTAATGAGGACATCTTAACTATGCCTAATTTCTCAAATTAGCAGTTATATTTAAAGTTGATAGGACAGATTCAGAAAGTCTCATGAAGAGGACTAGTCTCATACAATGGTGGCCTTGTTTGTTAAAGTTACAATGCTGCAAGTCTTGTAAGTTTCAAGTTAGGACTTCGGAATACCAAGATGACAAGGAAAAGTTATGTCGCAACTGTTATGTTGGGATGATTAGGGATATGTTGATCATTTAAACAAGTCTCCATACTACCTAACTTAATTACAAAGATTTTGCCGCTACTGTTATGCTGTCAACTGTTGCACATAGCCCTTATAGTTATCTTTGATAAGGATCGTTTGATACAAATGACAAAAGAGACACAATGGAAGCACCTAATTACACCAAAGCCAACTAAGTTTCAGGGATATGTTGCTCATTTAAACAAGTCTATAATAACAATTGTTGATCTTTTACATTGCGCATTGTTGCTCAGTTACTAATATTGCCATATGTTAGAGTTCATACATTAATTGTAGGAGTTTCGTAAATGCTAGATAGACCTAACGTCATTGGTCCAAACTAATTATGAAAGAGATTAATCCCTTGATTTATTTTATTAAATTCATCAGTTTATATACACAAAATACAAGAGTATAGTTAGGTTATAATTAAGGAAACTAAATATCTATATATTAGGAACTAAATATATACAATCTGTCAGAATATATTTTCATATATTCTAACACACACCCGCAGTTGAAGCGGGAGGTGGCCGAATGCTAAGACTATCCCAAAAATCCTCAAATAACACCAACAGAAAGCCTTTGGTGAAGATATCTACAATCTGATAACGAGAGGGGACATGTATGTAACACCCCAGAAATATTTTTGCGAAGACTCGAACATTTCTTCAGGTGTGTGTAGACTCGGACCAGAGGACTTATAATCTTACACATGAGTTAGTATTAATTCCTAAGTAATTGAAGTGTGTTAGATGTATTTAGGGGTCATAAGGGATCTCTAACACCAAGTCGAGTCCAAAGAATCCCAATTGATTAAGTTTTCGGACAAATTAGTATAAGGGTCAACTTCAAATGACTATGTATCCTAAAATAGTATGAGTTAGATGGTCCATGACCTATCAAATTAAAGGTCTTTGAGTCTTCTTTCCAACGCCACCCAGATTGTAAATTTTGGAGTCCGGAGTCAAAAGTTATGACCCTTCTAAGACGGACTGGTACTGCCGGAATTTCAGGCCTAGGTTGTGACTGCAGGAAGCCTGAGCTTGGCGCCATAGTGGTGCGATGCGCCACTATCGCGCCAGGAAAAAGCCTCAGTAGTTTGGTCCTTGGTGCGGCGCGCCACTAGGAGATGTGCAGGGTTTTTTTAGCCTATTTTCCACAACCCAGAAAATATGGGCTTGGCGTTGTAAGGGCGCGATGCGCCACTATCGCGCCACAAAATAGCCTCAGTAGTTTGGTCCTTGGCACGACGCGCCACTATCAGATGTGCAGGTTTTAAGCCTAAATTCGACTTGGCGCCGCAGTGCGCGATGCGCCACTATCGCGCCAGGAGCGTTTTAGCCTGTTTTCCAGATTTTTGGAGAAAGGGCAATTTGGGTATTTTCCCAAATTATATATACACTGATTTGGTCACGTTTTGGACCATTATTTCAGCCCCCTTCCTCTCTCTAAAAACCCTAATCTCCATTCCCTTCTCTCCCAAACATCTCCAACAAGATTTGTCCTCAAGAGCTCAAGGATTCAAGATCTTCAAGTCAAGTCTTGGTTTCCGGTGAGATGATCTTCAAACAAGGTATGTAAGGCTAACCTAAAATATGGATTGAGTTCTTCCATATGCCCATAGATATGTTGGATAGAAGTTGTGAAAGATTTAAACCTTTTATGAATTTTATTTTTGAAATTTCCTAAACCCTAGAATATCTTTATATACTAAAAATTGATGGATGATTTCATGACTTGAACAATTAAATAGTCAACTTTCATATTATTGACTACAAATGTATCTTTGTATATAGATTTATAGGAAATGATGATATTCTTGAGTTGAGTTTTGTTGAGAGTATGGATTCATGTTTCATTCACATGAACCCAAGATAAGATTTCTTTTGTCATAATTGTCTTGAGGTTGAGGTGGATGGTTTTTTGTATATATGTATTGACTGGAATGAAAAAAATGAATTGGATAGTTAAGAATGTCCCTTTGTTTCTACAAATTTAACACACGACTAAAATAAGAATTTTGAAGTAGATGTTTGACGATTGATGTGATGATGATATTTGATAATGATGTGATGATAATAATTGATAATGATGTGGATAATGATGTTTGATAATGATGTGAATGGTGATGTTTTGATGATGATGTGATGATGATATCCGATGATGATGTGAATGATAATATTTGACGATGAGGTGATGATGATATTTAATGATGATGTATCAGATGATGTTTGATGATGATGTGAATGATGATATTTGACGATGATGTGAATGAAGAGGTTATGTTGATGAGGGTGTTGTGTGATGAAGTGGATTGGAGTCTAATGTGATTATGTGATGTGTGATTTGCATAATTTGATTTTATTGGAGTCTTATGAACATTTGGAAAATAAAGGATCTTTGGAGAAGGAGTTTTAAATAAAGGATTTGTGAACATTTTTGCATAAACTATTTATACACTATTTTTTAGTTTAAAGAATGATTATTTTCATCTATGATTTAAAAAGAGTTTAAGCATGAGTTGAGTTTGAGAAGTCTTTTAATTATTTTTTTGAACACGAGTATTTTGAGTATAAATGAGTTGAGCATTTTTACTTTAAAATGTCGATTGTTGAGATTGTATAAATTTTAAAGGGAAGAGTTTGATGATTTGAGATGAGTCGATTTGAAAGAAGGTCCAATGAGACCAGATTTCATTTGAGTTTTGAAAAGAGTCCAATGAGACTAAATGAGTTGATTTGAAAAGAGTCCAATGAGACTAAATGAGTATTTTGAGTATTTTACTCACTTGATAGATATGAGCATATTGAGTCTTGGGAGGAGTATAGAGCACCGAATTGGATAAGAGTATAGTCCATACTCGAACCAATAAACTACGTCACCAAACGTAGGAGGGGATTGAACCATTAAAGTCGGATGCTTCCCATGGGATCGAACCGTTAAAATTGGATGTTTCCCATTTTACTGTCCTGACATGATAGGACTTGGTTGGATTGGATCCATGATTGGTTGATTCGTTCATACCCTAGCAAAGTATGAACGGACGCGGCAACAACATCGGCTTGTTGTACTATCACTCGCTCATATGGTGATAGTTGTCGGTTAGAGAAACTCCCGATTGAATGGATTGTGCTTAATATGATTGGCTTGATTGTGATTGTAGATGATTGAGTTGAATTGTAAAACATTGCATAGTTTAATTTGCATATTTATTGAGTTGAGTCCTTTAAGTTGGTTGTTTAGTTGATTGTATATGATCGGATTGGATTGGGTTGGATATGTGATTGGATTAGATTAGATAATATGTGATTGAATTAGAGTTGATGGTATGTCATTGGATTGGATTTGATACGTGTTATGATTGGATGGGATCGAGTTGTAAATAATTTGATTGAACGACTGGATTGGATTGTATGGAATATGATTGGTCTTTGTCTAAAAATTATATTCTTACTTTAGACTTATGATACTTTGATTGAGTCTCTCTTACCTTTCTGAGTTGAGATATTTGAACCAATGTTACTCTTCCTTGAGGTATGTTTCATTCTGCCATATTACATAGTCGTACATTCTATGTACTGACGTCCATTTGGACCTGCATCATTTCATGATGCAGAGACAGGTTTAAGAGGTCGTCAATAGGAGCACCATTGAGGATCTATACACACTCAGCGTATTGGTGAGTCCTTCCCTACATTTGGAGGACACCGCTTATGTTATCCTTGCATTGAGTTAGCCCTTTTTATTTTGATTTGAGGTAGCAATGAACATGTCATTGGAACCAATTAGATAGTAGTGATAGAGGCTTCATAGACTAGATAGTCATGGGTCGATTGAGTATTCAGTTCCTTGAATTATTCTTGTCAAACTATTTTAAATAAAAAATATTGAAGTTTATTTGTTGGCCCATGGCCTTTATTCTTTGAGTTATATTGATGATTAAAGTTGCCTGCCAAATATTCTCTTTATTTTAAGTCTTCCGCTGATTGAATGGATAAATGGACGTCTGATCAGGCTATGTGGTTCACTTGGGAGCCAGAAATAGTTTCTGAGTGTCGGTTACGTCTAGGGTACCCTCTCGGAGCATGACAATATAACACTCAAACCTAGCCACAAACCACTTTTTCCCGTACAAAATGTATATCTATCTCAATGTGCTTAGTGCGTTGATGTTGAACAGGATTACCAACCAGATAAATGGCACTAACATTATAACAGTAAACCAAAGTAGCTCGTGGAATAGGACAATGAAGTTCCAAAAGCAAGTTTCGCAACCAACACGACTCAGAAACCACATTGGCAACTCCTCGGTATTCTGCCTCTACACTAGAACGGAATAAAGTAGCTTGGCGTTTGGCAAACCATGAAATTAAGTTATCACCTATAAAGACACAATAACCCGACATCGAACGCCGTGTATCGGGGCACCCACCCAAATCAGCATCAGTATACGAGATAAGAGTGGTTGTGAAAGAGGGATAAAGATGAAGACCATAATCCAAAGTACCTTATAGGTAGCGCACGATGAGCTTGAGAGAATTTATGAGCTCATCCCGTGGGTCATGTATGAATAATTATACCTGTTGCACAGCATAAGTAATATTTGGTCTCGTGAACGTGAGGTATTGCAGTGCCCGTACAAGACTCCAATAAAGAGATGGGTCCTCAAACGATATGCTCGTAGTAGCCCCGAGCTTCGATTTTAGAGCAACCGTAGTAAGAGTGGCTTACACGATGATACGCCAGCTCGTTCAATGATCTCGGCCGCATACTTCTTTTGAGATAAAAATAAACTGCCTGTATAACGAGTGACAGCAATGCCCAAGAAATAGCTCAACTAGCCCAAATCCTTCATAGCAAATTCGGAGCTAAGAAGCGATATGATAGACCGGCAGAGCGCATCAGAGGAAGTAGTTAAAATAATATCATCGACATACAATAAAAGATAATCCATAGAAGTACCTCAAAGATAAACAAATAAGGAATGATCGGTCTTACTGTGAGAAAACCTAAGGGTATGGATATAATCAGCAAATTACTTATACCAAGCCCGCGAAGCTTGTTTCAGCCCATGAAGAGATTTCTTCAGCAAACACATATGATTAGGTCTATCAGGATCCCAATAACCCAAAGGTTGATACATGTAAACAGTCTCCTTGAGTTCACCATGTAAGAAAGCATTTTTGACGTCAAGTTGATGAATCGGTCATGCCTTGGAGAGAGTTAAACTAAGAACCGCATGAATAGTCGCCGGTTTGACAACTGAACTAAATGTCTCACCACAATCCACGCCAACCTGTTGGGTTTTACCATCACCTATGAGACAAGCTTTATGTCGCTCAAACGAACCATCAGATTTGTTTTTATGAGCAAAAATCCACATACACCGAATAACATTAACATTTGGAGGACGGGGCACCAACTCCTACATCTTATTTTGAATAAGAGCATTATATTCATCATCCATAGCTATTTTCTAATTCGAGTCACGAAGAGCAAACTCAGGGTTACGGGGTAGAGGGGACTTCAAGACGGATATAAGAAGGTTGGAGGACCTCTTAGGCTTATAGATCCCATGCTGGCTCCTAGTAACAGGACCAGTGGGTAGACTAGAGGGAGAGAAGAGAGTTGGTAGAGGAGGAGAGCTAGGTGGGAGAGCGAAAGAAGATGCTGGGGTCGTCCCAGTAGAAAGCAAAGGAGCGATCTGCCTAGGTGAGAGGGCAGATCCGTTGGCTGGACACAGTGGGATGGGCAGTGGTATGGGAGGAAGGTGGTGATCTGGTGGGTTTGTGGAGGTAGTGAGATGACGAACCACATAGGGAGAGGGTCCATCGTCTAAAAATTGGTACGTCTGATTTTGAGGATTATGTAACTTGGCAAAAGGAAATCGTGTCTCATCAAATATTATGTTATGGCTAATGATGATTTTTCGAGATCATAAATCTAAGCATCTATACCCACAATGATGTGACGGATATCCCAAAAAAATGCACGGGGTTGATAGAGGTTGAATTTTGTTTATGAGTGTGGGGAAATGAGAGGATAACATAAACACCCAAATACACGAAAATAGGAATAAGAGGGATCCTTCTGATAAAGAATGTGAAGAGGGGATTGATAGTTTACCAGTTTATGAGCAAGGATGTTGAGAAGGTAAGTTGCCATTTGCAAAGTATGATGCCAAAAGTAAGGAGGAAGGAAAGTATGGGCTAATAAGGTACGAATAATGTTATTAATCGTACGGATTTGTCTTTCGGCTTTTCCGTTTTGAGAAGATGTGTGAGGACATAACAATCGAAACGACAGACCATTGGCTTTACAGAAGTCCCAAAAGAGGCCATTATCAAATTTCGTGCCATTATCACATTGAATATTCTTGATGTCCTGCTCAAAGTGAGTCCGAATAAATGTCTTAAAAGTTAAAAATGTGGAAAAAGTTTGTGATTTTTGCGATAAAGGAAATGTCCACAAGAATTTAGAATAATCATCCATAAACAAGACATAATATCAATGACTTGAGGAACTCAAAAGGGTGATGTCCAAAGATCACTATGTATAATATCAAATGGCATAAGAGTGCTAGAATTCGAAGCATAAAATGCAACTTAACATATTTTTCAAGAGGAAAAGAATGACAAATACGAACATCTCTACTTTGATTACAATCAATCAATTTATTCTTCCTAAGGGAATTCAACACAGGTGCTCTCGAGTGACCCAAACGAACATGCCAAAGAGATGGTGCCAAAGCAGCAAATAGAGATGGTGAAGTGACTGGATTGGTGATTGGATAAAGCTCTCCCCGACTGTTACACCTCATTACCAGCCTCCTCGTATGAAAATCCTTCACAGAAAACCCAAAGGGATCAAAATTAATAGAGACAAAGTTATCAGTGGTAAATTTGCGAACGAACACCAAATTTTTAACTAAGTGAGGGGCATGAAGTACATTGTTTAAGTGTAAAGGAGGACACAGGGAAGACAATGTCGTGTGACCATAGCCATGAATTAGAATTGATTGACCATTACCAATAATTATACCACGTTTATTGCTCTTATTAAAATAAGATGTGAGGTTACCTTGTTTGGATGTCATGCGAGAAATGGCACCGGTGTCCATGTACCAATTTGCATCTAGAGGAGTGATCCCAAAAGTATGCATCACAGGTTCAATTTTTGTAGGAGTAGGCCTTCTGAGGTCGAGGGCCAAGAACACCCGCTCGTGATGGATGTTGTTGTCCATAATTGGGTCGGAACCAAGAAGTTGAAGGATATGAACACGGTGGTATAGCCCAAGGAACCCATGATTCCATCCACGGCCAATGTTTCCCCGCTGACTGCTGCCTAGTGTGGCGGTTGTTGCCGCCTCCTAGCTGACCACCACATCCTGTATTACCATCGCTGCTGGCAGCTTCTTTGCCGCCTCCACGACCACCATTATTGTCGTGATACTTTCTGCCATTATTGCTTCGGTTGTGGTTTCTCTTCCCACCATTAGTATTGCAGTTGGAAGAGGAATTATCAGGAACATCAGGAGGAACCTCAGACGAGCGAACAACTAAGACAGCGGAGGAGCTTTGGGCCGCTTTCTTAGCACGGCCAGCCTCCTCAAGAGTGAGCATCGAACGGGCTTAATAAAATTGAGGCAAAGGGTCACATTGGCGAATAAGAGTGACCACACCTTAGTAGGGCTCGGTAAGGCCAGAGACCAGTTGAAATACTAGTCGATCGTTAGCGACTGAAGAGTCGACATTCTTGAGTTGATCCGCCAGAGATTTGAGATGTTGACAATAGGCAGAGACATTCAGAAAATCTGTCATCTCTACATGAGTGAAGTCGTACTCAAGGGTGACAGCACGAGAGTGTTTATTATCTTGAAATATGTCACGTAAGTGATTCCAAGCCTCCATCGTCGTGGTGTCGAGTTCAAGAATTGTATGCAAAAGATCATGAGATATGGTAGAATAGAGCCATTAGAGAACGGTGGCGTCAAGGGTGGACCACAACTCTTTGTCCTCCTCTTGTTAAGGTCGTTTCTCCATGCCCGCTGCCGGAGGAATAATATGATCAATTACCCCGATGGATCTTGCATAAATTTTAAAGAGTTTCGCCCATGTGGAATATTGTACGTTCTCCATCTCAAGAGTGATGGGAACATGCATGGTTCTTGATGTTGGATACAGCAAGAGTAGGATGAAAGGAAGATTTGGAGTTAGACATGGTGATTTAGAAGAGAGGAAGAGGGAGAGGAGATGGGCGGCGGCAGTCGGAATCCGAGAAAAATGAAGAAGGTCGGATCGTGCCCTAGATAGCTGATACCATGAAAGAGATTAATCCCTTGATTTATTTCATTAACCTCATCAGTTTATATACACAAAATACAAGAGTATAATTAGGCTATAATTAAGAAAATTAAATATCTATATATTAGGAACTAAATTTATACAATCTCTTACGATCTGTCAAAATATATTTTCATTTATTCTAACAAATTAGTTAAGTAAAGGAGTTCTAAAAGTCTACTAACAAGATCTTCTATGTGCACATGTAGTTCTTGTTCCTCTGTTTTCTGTCATTGATTATGCGCACTTGATAACCAAGTAACAAAATTTATCATATCAAAAAAGGCAATACCTTCAATTTAGAGTTTTGTGTTGCAACTTCATTGAATTTTCTCCTTTCATTATTGACACTCCGACCTTGATCTTCAGGATCAAGTGCAACAGATTTCTCCTTTTTGATCTCCTCTAACTGTCTCCTTGTCAGATGCTTCTTTGACCCCTTCTCCTTTTGTCGATCAACATCACTAATGGCTAAACACTAACACTTTGAATGTTACAATGTTTTGATTCAGACACATGTAATGGAGACAACAAACGCCAATTTGGCTCTCCAACAGGTGTTAACATCTCAACAACTTCATCGCACAGGTTCATTTCAGTTGTTGAATCTTGCTTCGTCATTTTTCAAAATACTGCGAATCAAAAAAGTCAATGCACATCACTAACAACTAAAATAGCATCAACTGACGAATATGCATTAGCAAAAAAATTGTTCTCTTATTGAAAAAATTAGAAAAAAAATGTTTAGAATTCTGTAATATACAGAGACAATGATTTAAGATTATCCTTTTCACCTTAATCCCTTAAATTAAGGTAAAAATATAATTAGTTATGGCATTAAATAATAAATTATAACTATCTACTTAAATTATTTAAAACTGCTACATATGTCAAAAAAACATTCATATTTGTAAAATTCAAAAAAAAGTCTTTAAGAATGGTCTTTTCAAGTAAATTTCTCCTTAAAGGGGGTGGTCTTTTCTTTTTTCTTTTTTTTTTGGTGTGTTCCTTGATAGATAAACTTTAAGTTTAAAATTTTTTATCTCATGAACAATATTTTTGACTTTTGACCTTAAAATTTCTCCCATTAAATAAATCAAAATCAAAAATTTAAGATCATCCATCTTTAAAGTCATTTCCTATTTGAAGGGGTCTCTCAAATGACATTTCCTCTGATTGTCATTAACCAAAATATCTAAGAAAAAGGGTTTAAAATGCTCTTAAATTATGTGAAATGAAAAATGCCCTCCGTTTATATTTTGATCCAAATATGCCCCTATCATCAATATTTTAGTTTTAAAATATCTTTTTTATTAATAGTTTGGTTCAAAAATACTTCTATTATTACTAAATGGGCCAAAAATATTCTTTTCGAATAAATATATTATTAATTTTCTTTTTAAACACATATTATTCCTAAAAAGAACAATACTTTTAAGGAATCTTATGCTTGTTTTCTTTCTTTTAAAATTACTTTAACTAATAAAAATATAGGAAATAATTTTTTTCTTCTCAATATAATTTTATCAATTAAAATAAAATGACTTTATGTACCTTTTTAATGAATAATATATGTTATATATATAACATCATAATTCATTGTAAACTCATCATTAATTTTTATTAGATAGTAATAAAAAAATAATTATAATAAAATAAGAAATATTTTAATTATATTTTTTAAAATTAAAGTAGGATAAATATTTGCCGAGAAAAAATATTATTAGAAAATAAATGTCTTCAAAAATTAAATAAATAATATATTTATTTGGAAAAAGGACATGTTTGGCCATTAAGTAACAATAAGGACATTTTTGGACCAAAGTATTGACGACAAGGGTATTTTTAGACCAACATATAAATGAAGGACATTTTTCTTCATTTCACATAGCTTAAGGGCATTTTTTTACCAGAAATATCTATTTCCTTTTACCCCTATAAAGTTATTTTGCTGTTAAAAGAAGTTCAAATTAAAATATGGACAAATAACATAAATCTCATTAGTTTAGGAGTAAATTGTTTTCCTTTACATGAATTTTCAATATTACAAATCTTATCAGAATTCAGACTATTGATAATTGGATCAAAATTAGATGTAATTTATTCTAGATACGCTGTATCCGACTGGATTCACATATATCTGACTCTGTCGCTCGCCTCTCTACTATCTCGGTCGCCACTCTCCTTTCTCGCTCGCTTCTCTCTCTATCTTGCTAGTCTCTCTCTCTCTCTATTTGTATCTGTATTTCAAATTGTATCTGGAATTTATCTAGTATTCCGAATACATGTATCTAATGTGATTCGCATGTATCTGAGATACACAAACTCTCCCGCTCACTTCTCTCCTATCTCACTAGCCTCTCTCTTTATGAATTTGTATTTTTAGAGTGTATTTGATAGCAAAAATACATATATATAGGTGTATCTTATTTGAAATCTGACATAAAATTATTTATTAGTGAGATAATATGTAATTTTTTAAATCTATAAAAAGAATTAATAAATATGATAGGAATATTTGTGTAATTAAGCAATTTTCCTTAAAAATTTTGAGGCTTTTCACTTGTAGAGAGTTAATTAAGACAACTTTTACTAACTTTTCAAAGTTTATAAACAAATGCTATTTATTCTATTTTAAAGGAGAAATTATATTTTTGATCTGCTTAGCATATAAAATTAGAAATCTCCTATTATTCAAAAACTCTTATTTTAAAAAGTTTAAATCGGCACTTTAGTGTTTGGAATGAGTCTTTTTATTAATAAAAATAAGCACTTTTAGTTTCTCCACAGCTTGTCCGAACTAACAGGCTAAAAAGTATAAGCTAAAAATTTATTTAGATAATTGCCAAAGTATACGAATACCTTAGATGTCTAAGCAAATTAAAATCATAATGGAAATTCACTTAAAGTACTCTCTTCCTCTATTGCCTATGTCAAAAGTATGTGTCGAGTATTACTAATACAATTTTAGGAGGGGGGGGGGGGGGGATGAAAATTCTTAAACTAGTAGAGCACAAAATGATTCTGAACTAAGAAAAAATAGCGACTAATTGAATCATTTCTTCTAATAAGAAGAATAGTAAAAGAAAATTTTCATTTTCCTCATAGTAAACTTTATCAATTACATACCAAAATTGAAGGCATGATCCACATGTCTCTATGCCCAATATATAGTACTTACCTCTTATTTTCAGTTTTTATTTAGTAATTCTATTAAGATCTTGAGTAACATTATGTAACCCTTCTTTGCCCTCCAACATCTTGTGAGGAGGGAAAAGATGAAAATTCAAGGGACCATCTCCACTAACATAAACAACCTTAAACACATCATATTTCAAATCTAGTGAAAACCCATCAAAATAAGGAAGAACACTCCTAGAATCTTGATTCAATATGTAATTGTAGCAACATTGTAAGGATTTCCACACGAAAACCGCGGCTACTTTAGGTAGTTGATGGCACTTCAAGCAAACCCCAGATACCGCGCCATCCATCTTGTGGAACCGGTCCTTGAAAATGGCTAAGCACGCGTATGTAAAATCTTCGAGTGACATTTCGTGAAGGGAGAAAGAGGCAGAGTTCATGGAAACTATATCCCCTGTGTAGAATTTCGCGGCGGGTGAATGATCCTTTGATTCTCCAGCATATGCATCAAAGAAGCCATGTTCTAGTAGAATTGCCATGCTTGATACACTTGTTAACATGGAAAGCTGATCAATGGAAATGGAGCAACATTAATTAGTAATGTAACAAGTTGATTTTCATGTCGAATAATAGCTTAAAATAAAGACTAGTAAGGTCATGCCATTTCCACATAATAATATAGAGTAGCTCCACCCAATAAGAAAGGAAAAAATCCAATACAATTAAAGGTTAGGGTAGAACTTAAATTTATAAGTTATTTAATTGATTACTCGTTTCAGAATCTCATTAAATTGGAATCTTCCTAGGTTAAAGATCATGAATACTCTAATTTAAATGATTATTTGCTGACTCTAATCTTATTTTTACCACAATACCCTGAATGTAAGGAAAAGAAACAGAAATAAAGGTTTTTCTTATTCAGAATTAATAGAAAATTTGTATTATTATAAAATATGATTTTTTCCATGTTATTTCCACTTAACCAGCTTATAGGGATAATGCATGGTGAGAAACTGATTCTCATTGAAATATTGAAAATAGCCACTAAATATTTTTCAATGGAAAAATAGTGAGTTTTTAGTAGTGAAAGAAAAGAGAGATTAGAATAAAAAAGTGAAAACTTATAAGGGGGAAAACACTTTATATCTGGAAAAAAAAATATATTGATTGAGTTTAAATTTTGTGCACCGATAATTCTATTATTATTGTCATGCTTTAACATATTTGTTAACATTGATAGTTGATGAAAGAAAATGGATGAGCATTGGCAATTTAACAAGTGTGTATGGCATCAACAAATTACCACTCATGACTCACTCAATAAAAGAACCTTAAAGTAATATTTGTGCTTTATTTGAAACTAGTGAATGAAAGGAAATTTAAAATATTTATCTTTGCTTGATTGGCATAAAAGATGAAAAGAATGGCAAGAGGTAAAGTTCTTCATATTTGAACAAAAAGGTTTTCAAATTAACTTTTTAAGTTTTGTGCGCTAATATTATATAATTTTTCACCTCATCGGATTTTTTAATTTTATATTCATTAGGTTTTGAGACACTGATTAATTAATTTAGATTTGCGTCACGTAAGACCTAGAGAAAATATTCCTAGCAAGATTTTTTTTATTCTCCGGACTCAAATCCGAAATCTCTAATTAAGGAAGGATCCTGTTCATTCAACCTTTTATGATCAATGCATGAAGTTACATTGATAACAACAACTGAAATGATGAAAATTAAACTATTCTTTATTCTATTCAGGCTATTCCTTTCCGACAAATGATATTCATGAGCTAAGTTTTTTCCCTTTCATAAGCGCATATTATCCTATAATAAAATTAAACTTACAAGAGTTGCAGCCAGTGAGTCCTTATTCTCACTAGATCTCTTTATCCATGCTCCATACCATACCATCTGCACTCCCAAATATACATTATTAACAATCAAGCTAGAAAAAAATATACATAGCTACATGATCAAAAAGGTGCTATTAAATTCTCTTTGTCAAATAATTATACAATGTATATAATATAAAAATAATTTTTTTTGGTATATGTAAAGGATTATTGAACCCCCTTTAACATAAGAAAACTAGAAAAGGAAACTTCTAGTGTAGCAAATGTGGTTCACAAGCTGCTTTAGGTTGTAATAGTTTCGAATTTTAGGCATAATATTCCCACATATTTTATGTTGAATTCCTTCACAAAAGGCATGGTATATTTTTCCCCTTTTTTCTGAATCAGTACCTTTTAAAAATTTTGACTTCATCGTGCTCTTTCAATTTATCTCAAAAAAAAGTCTTCAATGAAAAAACTAGGTGGGAAAAATTGCAATTTATTTTTCAAATTTTGATTTTTTTTTTTTTAATCGCAAGCACGATTATATAGCCAAAGGCAATAGGTCGCGCCCAAAATCATCCCAAGTACTAAACTATTTTCTTGGAAAGATCCTACTAAGAAGAGAAACTAATAAAGCTACTAGTACCAGGTGAACTCATATTGACCAAAGTAAAAAAGAAGAAAATGGTAAAAAGATTCGCATGGTGCTCACCGAACCTCCGTAATATTTAACAAGTCGAGTCTTATGCCGGTCATATAAAAAAAAAGACTGAAAAAACAAGTCCATGACTCGACATTGATAGAATGCAACCTCCAACTCCCTACATGTTCGATTGATCCAAAGATTTGTCCTTCTAGCCATAGTACGTCGATTACCCATAACCGTACAAGGTAGTTACCATATTTTCCAAATTTTTCAGAACTTAAAAAAACAATTTGAGTAAAACTATTCAACAAATAAAACTCAATACTCAATAGGGTGATTGTTTACTGAAATCACAAATGACCTAAATTCCACAAAGTAAGAGAATTTTTTTTTTTTAAAAAAAAGGAACAAATTAAAGTTGATTAATTATGCATACATACCATATTCCCATGAATGCTTCTAAAAATAGCACTATGTACACATCCAAGACTTTGAGTAGAAAAAGAGAAATGCTTGAGAGCTTCCAAAAGATCATCCACAATCACAATTGTTGGCCTGAATATGAAGAAACTTGTATCCAAGTTTCTGCTATTATATGGGAAAAAACAAGCCATAATTAATATTCTATTTTCTTCTTGTTGTTCTTTTTCTTGATTTAACTTGATTTCTTTATTTGATCTTCCTCTCTTATTTTGTCTTTAACTCTTCTAATCATGAATTAATTGCATTTGTACAAGAAAAAAGAAAAGGGCATAGGAAATTTGGATTTTGTTGGACTGATTAATCAAACAAGGCATGCAATGAGTCATATATTAATATTTTCTTTGGTTGGCCAATGTAGTATTTTAAAGAATTTTAGTACTGCCAGACAAACATGTTGGAAGGATCCCATTTGGTCTTACACTTTGACTAGAATCATAATTAAGAGTGACTAGTTTGAATAATTTGTTCTCAATTTGATCACTTCTAACAATTTAATATTGGGTTTATATATGTTTTGTGCATCCTCCTGATGTAAAAAAACATGTCATTATCAAGGTGTATTTATTAATTATGACATGTAATTGTAATATTAATATGATAATCTTAAATAATAAAGTAATAGAATGATTATATTCAATTAAGTCACCTAGAAGAGGTAAAAATAATTCACTGTCTGCATATAATATAACTCAATCTGTTTTAATAATAACGAATTTAGCTTATGTAGATTGACATTGCATGTCAGAATTTTTATACTATCAAGTTGTTTAAAAAAATAGTTTCATGTAAATATTCAAAATAGTCAAAGATTATTATGTTGAAACTATGAATCGATATATCGATAACCTGGTCAAGTAAATTAAAATACATTTAAAAAATAAAATATGTGTATACGAGGATAAAAATCCAACTCCAAATGATTCGCTTAAACAAATAAAAACAGTCAAAATTGTTAGCAACTTTTGTTGAACATTCCCGCAGCCCAACTTGGACTAGCAATTTGTAATTTCTGTTCAATTTAATGGGAACGTGATAGACTAATATGAATTTAAAATCTTTCATATTTCACCAAAATAAATAAATAATAGTTGAATGATCAACTTGCGCATCTCAATTGTTCTTTGGAAAAATTATCACATATTTATAAGCTTTTGTAGTGCGTATTAGAATTAAATATTGTTTCATTAATCATATTCTGGATTTTCAAGGTGCTTAGCAATCATGTATTTGGTTTAATAACCACAATAAAAATTAGCAAGGGAATTTTTATTGCGTATGCAAATTTTCTAAAATTTAAAATTTTGCACATAATTTTAAATTTTGCAAAGCAAGGAAAAAAGAACTCATATTGATTGCAAAAGTAATTATCCAAGCTTACTTTACCAATCAAAATTATTAAAAAAAAAACACCTTCCATAAAACAATCGCTTGGTTGTCCAGACCCAAAAAACAACTCTTTCTCCAAATGGCTACACCAGGTGCTCAATTCATATTTGGTAAAAATTTTGATAGTTTTTGAAATTCATTATGTCCAAATTAAATTTTATTTTTAATCAACCTCTACTAAAATTAATAATTTTAAGTTTGGGTCTAAACACCATTTTACAAAACCAAGACTTTTTTTATATTGGAGTACATAATAGTTGAGTAATCAAACAGAGAAATGAAGAAGAGAGAAGCAGATCAATTAGAGCTGTAAAGGAGTATGGGCTGTGCATATTGAGTATGGGCTGTGTCAATTAGAGTTGTGCAGGAGCATGGGCTGTGCACATTCAAGAATCTAATTAATTATACATTTTCATTTATTTTATGTACAAAACTTGTATAAAGCAGCAAGAGTGCAAAGAAATAAATACAAAAAATTTGCTCAAAAATCTCTCATCTTCAAATTTCTTACATAGTATCAGAGCAATAGAATTTTTTTTTCTGATCTAGTATTTTCATCATCTTCCAGTTCTTCCTTCATTGTTACAATAGGATACAACACCATTGTTACACAAAATGAAACTCAATCTGGAAATGAGAATCAAATTGATGCCAGTCACCCCTTGTATTTTCATTTCTTAGATTCACCAGGCATAAGCTTAGTGAACTTCACCTTTGACGGAAGAGGTTTTCTGGAATGGAGAAGAACCATCCTCATAGCTCTGTCAGCCAAAAATAAGTTGGGGTTTATAGATGGTACCTGCAAAATTCCAGAACCAAATTCATCACAATATCAAGCATGGAGTAGATATAATGATATGGTGACTTCATGGCTACTGAACTCTCTGTTCAAGGAAATAACTGATAATGTTATTTACTCAAAAACTGCAAAGAATCTTTATACAGATTTGGAACAAAGGTTTGGACAGTCAAATGGAACTAAACTTTTTCATTTGCAAATGGAATATAGTGATCTTGTTCAAGCTAACACTGATGTTGCAAGTTACTACACAAAAATGAAGAGATTATGGGATGATTTGGACTCTCTCAATTCAGATAATAAGTGTAACTGTAACTACATATGTGGAGGAAAACAAAAGTTAACTAAATCTCTAGAAGATGAAAGGCTAATCAAGTTTATCATGGAGTTAAATGAAGCTTATGTCCCAGCAAGGAGTAACATTATAATGATTAAACCCTCCCTAACCTTAATCATGCATATTCCCTTCTCTTGCAGGATGAAAATCAAAGAAAAATCCATGTTAATGAAAATGCTATAACTGGTTCATCTTCTTTTATGGTAAGAAGATAGGGAACTGAAATTATTCAATCTCATGTAAATAACCAAGGATATGTTGCTAATTCTAAAAACCAGAAATTTCAGTCACGCAATCAAAGAACTTGGGAAAATAGATTACCACAAAGATTTTCAGATAATAGAATCAACTTGTTCTGCACTCACTGTAAGAAAACCAACCATATCAGGGAAAATTGTTACAGGTTGATTGGTTTTCCACCCGATTTCAAATTCACTAATACCAAACCAAAGAACTTTCAACCCGCAATCAAAAGCAATGTTGTCTCAACTGAGGAGGTAAAGGGAGCTAACTACTACAACTCAAATATGGGGCAATTCTTGACTAAAGAGAAATATGCTCAGGCAGTCCAATATTACAAAGAAAACAAGACAGCAAAATTATCAGGTTCAACAATACCAACTGATATCAATGCTACTGGAAATGCCAATACTGAAACTGGTATTACTTATCACATGCTTTTACTTGTCTTGCCACTAAGAATTCTAGTTCTTGGATTATAGATTCAGGGGCATCTGAGAATATGTGTTTCAACCCTAAAGTTTTCAATTTTTTGACTTCTTTTTCTTCTCCTATGTTCATTATTCTCCCTAATCTGTCTCAAGTCATTATTACACAGAGAGGAAGTATTTCCTTCTTTGCAGATGTCATTCTTGAAAATTTTCTACTTGTGCCATCCTTTAGATATAATCTATTGTCAGTGGACAAATTTATTAAATAATTTCAGTCGATTCTTCTATTCACTTCTATTGGATGTCTTTTGTAGGCCCCTTTTATGAAGAGGGCTCAAGCTTTTGGTGAGGCTAAAGATGGACTCTTCTTACTTCAACCTAGTAGTACTACTCATAGCTATTATTTTAGGCAATCAAAGGATATCTTATTTCCAAACAAATGTCCTAAATTTCTTTCAGTTTCTTTCTGTTTCAATTAAGTCAAAATCCGATGTAATACTGTGGCACAAACGATTGGGGCATTTTCCTTTTCATTCAATGAAAAACATCAGTTTCATTAATTTTTCTTCTCTTTCTGAATGCACTTGTGATGCTTGTCCCTTGGCAAGACAATCTAGATTATCCTTTCCTATTAGTCATATCAAGTCTAATAGAATTTTCGAGCTTATTCACATAGATATTTGGGGTCCTTATAAAGAACCTACACATGATGGTTTTAAATATTTTCTTACTATTGTTGATGATTTAGTAGGGGAACTTGGATTTATTTGCTGAAAACTAAGAATGATGCTTTTCATGTACTAAAGAATTTTCTGTCAATGGTGCAAAGGCAAATCAGTGTTAAGGTGAAGATGATAAGTTCTGACAATGCTCTTGAATTGGAAAAAAGCAATGAGTCAGTAGCTTTTCTATTTTCTGAAGGGATAGTTCACCAAATATTTTGTGCTTTAACTCCACAACAAAATAGAGTTGTGAAGAGGAAAAATAGACATTTGTTGGAGGTTTCTAGAGATTTACTTTTTCAGTCAAAACTTCCTATTCATTATTGGGGTGAATGCATCCTCATTGCCACTCATCTTATAAACAGAATACCCTCCGAAGTTTTAAATGAAAAAACACCTTATGAAGTAATATTTAATAAGAGACCAGATTATGAAAGACTAAGGGTATTTGGTTGTTTGACATATGTTTCTACTCTATCTTATAACAGAGAAAAATTTGATCCTAGGGACAAACCTTGTGTCTTTTTAGGTTATTCCGATACTGAAAAAGGATACAAGTATTTGGACTTAGAGACTAGAAAAATTGTTATTTCAAGAGACGTACATTTTCTTGAGGAAATTTTTCCTTTCACTTCATGTTCAAATGATCAGGAATCTGTTTTCCCCATTTCACCTCAATCTTTCAACACTGATGAATCAACTGATGGTAATTTGTATATCTCAAATGGTGAAATCACAAACAATTTCTTTCCTAATTCTAGTTATGTCATTCCATCCAGACCACCTAATATATCTAGAACTCTCTCTACTAGTCAACATTCTCCCTCTTCTCCTGTTCCTACTTCTCGTATTCACCTTCAGTTTTCAAGTTCTTTCTCACCTCCTCCACCTACAAGAAAAACAGCAAGAGTCTCTAGAAAACCAGCCTATCTTGATAACTATATTTTAGTAATTTGATCCTGATAAATGTGACTAAGGCATGTTTTACTACACCAATACATTCTTCTACCTTCTCCTTTTCATCTTTATCACTTCAAAATCAACATATCCTTCGGTCCTTATCTTAAATTTCAGAACCTAGTAATTATGCAAAGGTTGCTAATCATCCTGGTTGGAGGGACGCTATGAGTAAGGAAATTGAGGCACTGGAAAGGAACAAAACTTGGGAAATAGTTTTATTGCCACAAGGTAAGAAGGCATTACATTGTAAATGGGTCTACAAAGTCAAACATTTATCAGGCGGGACTGTGGAAAGGTTAAGGTCTCGACTTGTTATCAGAGGAGATGTTCAAAGAGAAGGAATCGATGACAACGAAACTTTCTCCCCTGTTGTCAAGATGACTACTGTTAGGTGTCTTCTTGTTGCGGCAGTAAAGAAAAGTTGGCCTCTTTATCAGCTAGATGTAAACAATGTTTTCTTACATGGTGATTTGAACAAAGAGATGAATGTGAAATTTCTTGCTAAATTAGTTTCACCTAGTCCTCAACATGTTTGAAAGCTCAGAAAATCCCTTTATGGTTTAAAACAAGCTCACGGCAATGGTATGCTTGACTTGTAGGGGAACTCAGTTTTAAAGGTTATTTATCTTCCTAAATGACTATTCCTTATTTTTCAAACAGTCGAGGGACTCTATCACTTTAATGGTTGTTTGTGTGGATGACATAGTCATCACCGGCAACAATTCAACAGAAATTTCAGATATCAAAGCATTTTTACATTATGAGTCAACGAAAGTTCACCCTTGATCTCCTCTCTGAATATGATTGTTCCCATATCACCAAGGTTTCCTCACCTTTGGATCCCTCAATCAAGTTAGGGATTGATTCTAGACATCTCCTCGATGATCCCACTACTTACAGGCGACTCGTGGGCAAGTTGAACTACTTGAAATATACTCGCCCTAATCTTTCTTTCGCGGTATTGATACTTAGCCAGCATATGTAAAGTCCTAGACTTGCCCATTTTTCAGATGCTTTTCGTGTTCTTCGTTACCTCAAAGAAAATCCCAATCAAGGTCTTCTCATAAACTCATCTCCTTCACTTTCTCTTCTTGCTTTTTGCGATGCTGATTGGGTATCTTTTCCCGACTCGTCATTCTGTTAGTGATTTTTTCATAAGCTTGGGAGGGTCCCCTATCTCTTGGAAGTCAAAGAAATAAGTTTTCATATCCCTATCTTCCGCAGAGGCGGAATATAGATCTATTCGATGAGTCACTACTGAAATCACTTGGTTGACTCGCCTTCTCACTGGCCTTTCAGTTGCACCACCTTTGCCAGTCCCGATTCATTTCGACAGTCAAGCAGCACTGCACATTGCTCGGAATTCCATTTTTCATGAATGTACTAAACAACCCATGCTCAATGTGCACAGTCCATGCTCCTTCACAGCTCTAATTGACACGGCCCATGCTCCTTCACAGCTCTAATTAATCTAATTCTCTCTTCTTCTCTATTTCAGCATCTTCTTTATTTCTCTGTTTGATTACTCGACCATTCTCTACTCCAATATTCTAAAGATAAGGTAACATGTAATGAAGGGAATTTTTAACTCAATAAGCTGAAAAAACATACTCCTATATTATATATATATATATTATAAAAGCATGAATATAAATGTTGATTGACCAAAATATCCACTAAAAGTTGATTTACTTATTTGTTTTTTTAAGTTAAAATTTTCTCCATCTAAAAAATTACTAATGGGTATAAATGTAATTTTGCAATAAGACTAAATAAAACATATTTCTATTAGAACTAAGTTTATTGTAGAATACATATTATCCTATTAATACTAGAAACTTAACATTAAATCTATTTCAAATAAACTATGGGTACAGAATTTCTACACGTTTAATAATATTGGTCAATCAAAATATTCATTAAATATTGAACGACTTGTATATCCTTAAGGAGTAATATTTAATAGTTATAACTTTAATTAATTTCAAAGTCCTACATATTTGCATAATAATTAAATAATAATTATTTAAAGAAAATAGTAAATGACAATTTTGTCTATTGTAGAAAAATAGTAAATGATAATTTTATCTATTATAGAGTCTTTCAATAAAGGCAATGTTCAATCAACAATTCAATGAGATACAACCTTCTGTCATTAACCTTTTTTTCCTAAATTCAATATGATTCGAGACCCAACTCCTGGATTTCGGGTCGGATCGAGGTTGGATCCCGAGTCAGAAATTGAGGTAAGATTTTGGGGTATCAGGGTTGGGTCTCGAGTTAGGTGTTAGGGTGGGGTTTTGTGTCAGATTTTGGATTCGGGTTTCAAATCGAGAGTCAAGGTCGAGTTCCAAGTCAAATATCAAAGTGGGTCCTTAATCGATCGTCGAGGTTGAGTTTTAGGAATTAGATACCGGTTCAAAAGTTGAATCTCATGGTCGGGTCATGATTCGAAAGTCGGATCCCAAATCAAAAGTTTGAGTTGGGTCCTATGTTAGAAGTCGAGATGGGGTCCTAGGTCAGATCCAGTTCACAAGTCAAATCCAGGGTATGATGTCGGGGTTGAATCTTGAGTCGAAAGTCGGGCCGAGTCAGGAGTCGAAAGTCAAGGTTGGTCTCATGTCGTATGTTGGGGTTGGTTGGGGTCGATTCAGATCTTGATTCAAAAGTCGGGTACAGGGTTGAATCTTAGGTCAAAAGCTGTGTCCCGATTCGGGATTCGAATCAGGTCCTAGGTAGAAAGTTGGTGTCGGAAGTATGATCCCAAATTAGTGTTGGGTGTCAAGTGTCGAGGTCAAATGTCGGGGTTGAGTTTCGAGTCTGGTCTAGAGTCGAATATCGAGATTGGATCTCAAGTTAGAACTCGGGTCTCGGGTCGAGTCTTAGAACAAGTGTTGGGTTGGGAGTCAGGGTCAAATCTTGGTTAGAAAGCAAAATTCCAATTCAGGTGTCAGGTGTCGAGGTCGGATGTCGGGGTCAAGTCCCGAGTTGGGTGTCGGGATGGAACTCCGAAGTAGTCATCTGAATTCTCTTTTGTATGATAATTGATAAGGAATAACGTGCAAAGCACGTTCATAAACACTAGTATATATATATATATATATATAATTGAATATCTTTAACATGAAAAAATATAAATTTTAAATTTTAGATTTTCTTTTAAAAATAAATAAATATTTTTTTGTCTTCCAACTCAACCACGGAGTGTAACCAATAATATAGGGTGGATATAAGTTTTTCCAATCGGCATTTCACGGTACACCGTTGTATTGAAATTTTATTAAATATGCATATAGAGCCAATGAGCAAATTAAAAATATGGATTATAATTATATAAATGACTTCAATATAAAAACTTATTATTTTGTTCACATTTTTAATTATTGAGCTTACAATTTTTTTTTGCGTAGGCCACTTACGAGAGATATGATGAAAATTAGTACCGTGACCTGGGTGTGTTTTGTATATATTATATTATATATATCCCTGTCAATTGAAGAATATTGAACGCAAACCAGTTTGTAACATAGAAGTCAAATATACGTTAGAAAGATGAAAATTATTAAAGGCAACAAGTTTGTCACTTAGTGCCATAGATTTTCTCAGTCACTATCAATCACTTCACCATGTATATGAAAAATATCCAACCTCATTCATTGAACCTCTCTACTCTTTCCTTCTATATAAGTAAAAGTATTAATTTATGAATAGTCAAGAATAGAATCTACAACTCCTAGTTCAAATTGAATATTATCATGTTCTATGTATATATTTTTTGTCACTTTCATCCTTCATTTCATTTTATGTGGCATCGTTTGACTAAACATGATATTTAAAAAAAAGACTTTTAAAATTTATGATCTATAACAATTCTTAGATATTTATGTCGTATATCATTTCATTAAGCGTAAAAAGGGAATTTTAAAATTAAATTATTTCTGATTATAATAAAATAATTGTTAGAATATATGAAAATATATTCTGACAGATTGTAACAAATTGCATATATTTAATTTTTAATATAGAGATATTTAATTTATTTAGTTTCTAATATAGAAATATTTAGTTTCCTTAATTATAGCTTAATTATACTCTTGTATTTGTGTATATAAACTATTGAGGATAATGAAATAAATCAAGAGATTAATCTCTTTCATGATATAAGATTTCTAGGGCATGATCCAACCTTCTTCTTCTTCTCGGATTCCTGCTACCGCCGCCCCCCTCCTCTCCCTCTTCCTCTCTTCTCAATCACCATGTCTAACTCCAAATCTTCCTTTCATCCTGCTCTTATTGTATCCAACATCAAGAGCCATGTTCCCATCACTCTTGAAATAGAGAACGTACTATATTCCACTTAGGCAGAACTCTTTAAGATTCATGCAAGATCACATCGGATGATTGATCATATTATTCCTCCGACAGCGGGCACGGAGAAACGACCTCAACAAGAGGAAGACAAAGAACTGTGGTCCACCCTGGACGTCGCCGTTCTCCAATGGCTCTATTCTACTATCTCTCATAATCTTTTGCATACAATTTTTGAACCCGACACCACGGTGATGGAGGCTTAGAATCGCTCGCGTGAGATATTCCAAGATAACAAACACTCTAGTGCTGTCACCCTAGAGTACGACTTCACTCATGTCGACATGAAAGATTTTTCGACGTCTCTGCCTATTGTCAACATCTCAAATCTCTGGCGGATTAATTCAAGAATGTTGGCTCCCCGGTCGCTAACGATCGACTAGTTCTTCAACTAGTCTCTAGCCTTACCGAGCCCTACCAAGGTGTGGCCACTCTTATTCGCCAACATGACCCGTTGCCTCAAATTTATTAAGCCTGTTCCATGCTAAGAAAGCGGCCCAAATCTCATTCACTGCCTTAGTTGCTCGCTCATTCGAGGGTCCTCCTGATGTTCCTGATAATTCATCTTCCAACCGCAATTCTAATGGTGGGAAGAAGAACCACAAGCGAAGCAATAATGGGGAAATATATCGCGGCAACATAGTGGTTGTGGAGGCAGCAAAGGAGCTACCAGCAACGGCGGTAATGCAAGCCGTGGTGGTCAGTTGGGAGGCAGCAACAGCCGCGGCACTGGGCAGCAGTCAGCGGGGCAGAACCCTCCGTGCTCTTCTCTATGGCCTGGCGGACAGCAGTGGCCGTGGATGGCATCATGGGGTCCTTGGGCTATACCACCGTGTCCATATCCTTCAAATTCTTGGTCCTGACCCAATTATGGACTACAACATCCACCACGAGCGGGTGTTCTTGGGCCTCGACCTCAATAGGCCTACACGACAGCTCCTAGTCCTACGGACATTGAAGCCGCCATGCATACTCTTGGAATCACTCCACCGGATGGAAATTGGTACATGGACACTGGTGTCATTTCTCACATGACATCCACGTAAGGTAACCTCACATCTTATTTTAATAAGAACAATAAACGTGGTATAATTATTGGTAATGGTCAATCAATTCCAATTCATGGCTATGGTTACACAACTTTTTCTTCCCCGTGTCCTCCCTTGAACTTAAACAATGTCCTTCATGCCTCTCACCTAGTTAAAAATTTGGTGTTCGTCCGCAAAATTACCAGTGATAACTCTGTCTCTATTAATTTGGATCCCTTTGGGTTTTCTGTGAAGGATTTTCAGACGGAGAGGCTGGTAATGAGGTGTAACAGTCGAAAAGAGCTTTATCCAATCACAAATCTAGTCACTTCACCATCTACTTTTGCTGCTTTGGCACCATCTCTTTGGCATGTTCGTTTGAGTCACTCGGGAGCACCTGTGTTAAATTCCAATTGATTGATTGTAATTCAAGTAGAGATGTTCGTATTTTTCATTCTTGTGATCTTAGAAAATATGTTAAGTTGTCATTTTATGCTTCGAATTCTAGCTCTCTTATGCCACTTGATATTATACATAGTGATCTTTGGACAGCACCTGTTTTGAGTTCCTCAGGCCATCGATATTATGTCTTGTTTATGGATGATTATTCTAAATTCTTGTGGACGTTTCCTTTATCGCACAAATCACAAACCTTTTCCACATTTTTAACTTTTAAGATATTTATTCGAACTCACTTTGAGCGGGACATCAAGAATATTCAATGTGATAATGGCAAAGAATTTAATAATGGCCCCTTTTGGGACTTCTGTAGAGCCAATGGTCTGTCGTTTCGATTGTGATTCATGTCCTCATACATCTTCTCAAAACGGATAAATCGAAAGACAAATCCGTATGATTAATAACATAGTTCATACCTTATTGGCCCATGCTTCCCTTCCTCCTTACTTTTGGCATCATGCTTTGCAAATGACAACTTATCTTCTCAACATCCTTCCTCATAAACTGGTAAACTATCAATCCCCTGTTCACATTTTTTATCGAAAGGATTCCTCTTATTTCCATATTCGTGTATTTGGGTGTTTATGTTATCTTCTCATTCCCCCGACACTCATAAACAAACTTCAACCCCGTGTGTTTTTTTGGGATATCCGTCATCATCGTAGGTATAAATATTTTGATTTGTCATCTCAAAAAATCATCATTAGCCATCACATAATATTTGATGAGACACAATTTCCTTTTGTCAAGTTACATACTCCTCAAAATCACACATACCAATTTTTAGACGATAGACCATCTCCCTATGTGGTTCGTTATCTCACTACCTCCACAAATCCGTCGGATCACCATCTTTCTCCCAAACCGCTGCCCATCCCGCCGTGCCCAACCAGTGGATCTGCCCCCTCACCTGGGCAGATTGTTCATTCGTTGCCTGCTGGGTCAGCTCCAACGTCTTCTTCCGCTCTCACACCTAACTCTCCTCCTCCATCCACTCCTGTCTCTCCCTCTAGTCTGCCTACCGGTCCTGTTACTAGGAGTCAGCATGGGATCTATAAGCCTAAGAGGTCCTTCAATCTTCTTATATCCGTCTTGAAGTCCCCTCTACCCCGTAACCCTGTGTCTGCTCTTCATGATCCAAATTGGAAAATAGCTATGGATGATGAATATAATGCTCTTATTCAAAATAAGATGTAGGAGTTGGTGCCCCGTCCTCCAAATGTTAATGTTATTCGGTGTATGTGGATTTTTGCTCATAAAAACAAATCTGATGGTTCGTTTGAGCGACATAAAGCTTGTCTCATAGGTGATGGTAAAACCCAACAGGTTGGCATGGATTGTGGTGAGACATTTAGTCCAGTTGTCAAACCGGCGACTATTCATGCGGTTCTTAGTTTAACTCTCTCCAAGGCATGACCGATTCATCAACTTGACGTCAAAAATGCTTTCTTACATGGTGAACTCAAGGAGACTGTTTACATGTATCAACCTTTGGGTTATTGGGATCCTGATAGACCTAATCATATGTGTTTGCTGAAGAAATCTCTTCATGGGCTGAAACAAGCTCCGCGGGCTTGGTATAAGCGATTTGTTGATTATGTCCGTACCCTTAGGTTTTCTCACAGTAAGACCGATCATTCCTTATTTTTTTATCTTCAAGATACTTCTATGGCTTATCTTTTATTGTATGTCGATGATATTATTTTAACTGCTTCCTCTGATGCGTTCCGCCGGTATATCATATCGCTTCTTAGCTCTAAATTTGCTATGAAGGATTTTGGCCAGTTGAGTTATTTCTTGGGCATTGTTGTCACTCGTCATGCAGGTGGTTTATTTTTATCTCAAAGGAAGTATGTAGCCGAGATCATTAATCGAGATGGCATGTCATCGTGTAAGCCATCTCCTACTTTGGTTTCTCCAAAATCGAAGCTCGGGGCTACTACGAGCATATTGTTTGAGGACCCATCTCTTTATCGGAGTCTTGCAGGGGCACTGCAATATCTCACATTCACGAGACCGAATATTACTTATGTTGTGCAACAGGTATGCTTATTCATGCATGACCCACGACAGGAGCACATGAACACTCTCAAGCACATCATGGCTACCTACAAGGTACTTTGGGTTATGGTCTTCACTTTTATTCCTCTTCCACAACCACTCTTTTCTCGTATACTGATGCTGATTTGGGTGGGTGCCCCGATACACGACGTTCGACTTTGGGTTGTTGTGTCTTTATAGGTGATAACTTGATCTCATGATCCGCCAAACGTCAAGCTGCTTTGTCCAGTTCGAGTGCAGAGGCAGAATACCGAGGGGTTGCCAATGTGGTTTTTGAGTCGTGTTGGTTGCGAAACTTGCTTTTGGAACTTCATTGTCCTATTCCACGGGCCACTTTGGTTTACTGTTATAATGTTAGTGCCATTTATCTGGTTGGTAATCCTGTTCAACATCAACGCACTAAGCACATTGAGATAGATATACATTTTGTACGGAAAAAGGTGGCTCGTGGCCAGGTTCGACTGTTACATGTCCCTTCTCGTTATTAGATTGTAGATATCTTCACCAAAGGTCTTCCGTTGGTGTTATTTGAAGATTTTCGGGACAGTCTTAGCATTCGGCGACCTCCCGCTTCGACTGCGGGGGTGTGTTAGAATATATTCTGATAAATTGTAATAAATTGTATATATTTAGTTCCTAATATAGAGATATTTAGTTTATTTAATTCCTAATATAGAGATATTTAGTTTCCTTAATTATAGCCTAATTATACTCTTGTATTTGTGTATATAAACTATTGGTTAATGAAATAAATCAAGGGATTAATCTCTTTCATTAACATCTTATTTTTAAACGAATTAAAAAAAGAAAGAGTATCACGTAAAATAAAAAGAGAGTACTAAATTCGTCCCTCAGGTGTGTGATTTCTCGGAGGAGTGATCGAAATTTATTGTTAAAGTCCATGAAGAGCCGTGTTGAAGTTTTGCAGTGCTAATGTGGCAATTTACTCCAATTTATCTGGTTGTCCACAAAAAGAATGACCTTTACAACCTGTTTGGATATTGTATTACGTTGTTAGTTTAAAATATAATATTTATTTTAATTATTATTTAAATTTTATTATATCATATGCTGAATTCATTATTAAATATTGATGAAAAAAATCATTTTGTTTAATGATCTATTTAATATGATCGCATCGTTATTTTGTTCTTTTCTTATTTTTGTCTTTACTTATTATTTTATAATTTTATTTATCATTTATCCTACATTTTCTATAATAACTCTACCTCATATGCTAATTTTCTTATAGGTTATCTTTTAAATTGTTGATGTGTGATATTATGCAACAACGATAAACGATACAATCTATTCAAATGTTATATTCATTAAAACAATACAGTATAATACAATATAATATAACACATTATAAAACAATACAATACAACATAACACATTATGAAACGCACATATAACAACCATCCAATCAGAGTGTTAGTGGTCAACCATTTAGAATACCTCAACCCCACATGTCAAGGAAATAAAGATAAAACCTTTTCTTTTTCTTTGCGATAATCACCTAGTTCCCCAAAATCTCAATCTCGAGTTTGTAAGTTGAATTTTGAGATAACAGCAAGTAATTGAGCCACTTATCTACAAGATTAATCAGCTAAATCAATGGCAAATTGCCAACTTCCCTTGAACGTAAGCACCCTCCCACTAGGTATATATTGCAAACTCAAAATTCATATCTCGATACAATTCTTAATTCAGGAACTAAAAATGATATTAAGCAATTGAAGTTAGATGTATGCGCATATTTGCTAGTCTTTTATACTCAAAGTGGACCTTCAAATACATGGAGGAGCTGTCCTAAAATTATTAGAGCTGCCAAAATGGATTGGTCCAACCCAATTTAACTCCACCATTGAAAGACTAATGACTTAAAAGGGACAAGGTCAAGAGCTAGGCTAGCGCGTTTTGACAGCTCCAGCTATCATTATTTCCAGAGCAGAGTACTATTTCTGTCCTTGAAACTTCAAGTCTCAGATTCAGGAAATGAAATTGCCATTAAAAAAGCTTCATTTTTTAAATGCTTTAACAAATGATTAGTATTCAACTCGATACACCTTGTATTCAAGAAAATGACAAGATTACAAGAACGTACAAAAGTAAAATATGGTGAACGTCGACAACAATGTTATATCATGTCCCAACTATTTCCATGTATATAATCTACTTGCAGTAACAGATCAAAAGGATGCTCTCAGAGCCTTAAGTCAGTCTTTAGGCATTCTCTTTGTCCATAGAGCAATATCATCTGATTGAGATTATGAGTTAGTCACTATAATATGAAATATTCTGTATATATATATATATATATTTTACAAAAGAAATCTATTTCATCAATAATTTGGATATAAAAGGTAGTAACTGTAAAAGTTGTGAAAATGCAGGTTAGCATATGGTAACTAACAGTTGATACTAGTTCCAAGTAGCAAAAACTGATACAATACTAAATAGTTGGAGTTAAAAAGTTGAATGTTGTAGGAATAAGGCGCTAAAGAAAACTAATTCTCATCCTAAAACGACATAGGTACTAGTTTAGATCACTAAACTCGAGAAACGATTATTTTTTATAAAGAAAACATTTTTGTCATGCCAAACACAGCAATCTTTGACCAATCAGATTTCATCTAGAATAGTGTATGTAATAACAAGGCGGAAGAAGCTTCTACATCAAGGCCTATAATTTGACATTCCGTGAAAGACTATCATTAAGCTTGTCCTTCTATATCATGTGACTAGCTGTTTAATCAGCGATCACTGAGGTCATGATTGAATACTTTTGGTCATACCGACAGAAATACTATTGATGATTAGCATTTTCAAATGATGTCTAAATTCACTTGTTTCGGAGTGCATAGAATGAGAACATTGAAATCAATTAGATTCTTACTAAAATCCACTACACCATTGAAGAGCTAATTTGTATACCACAATTATTGAGAAGTACATGCTTCTTGGTTTATAGTCATCTATTATGACTCCTAATATTCTCTAATGAAAATCGATAGTTTAAGGAAGTTCTATCATAGAAGACGCGTTCGAGATATTATCATACCTCTTTATAGGTTAACAGGGACCCTCAATCCATCATGTGCAAGTTGAACTGGTATACCTTCTCTGCAAGCAAATAATCTTGTAAAGTTCCAGAGAATCTGCTAAATCATAAAATCTGCAATCCCCCCTTCCTCTATAGAAACACTAAGGATATACCTTCTAGACCATTCCACAAGGAATTCATTATCTTTGTGGTGGTCAAATTCATGAGTCATTCCAATAAGTAGAGCCCTCTTTGGGCATAGCATCTTCAACGCCTCGAGAGTCTGGAAAATTAAATATTTTCAGATGTTAAAATAGGGCATGAATAACACAAAGGTCAAATAGAGAGTTCCTCTAAAGTAAACACACCTGAGTAAGGCAAAGGTGAACATTGTGGGAACCGTTCTGCACATATTGAACACAAAAAAGCATACAATTTAAGAATATAAATCAAGAAAAAGGAAGAATAAGACCTAACTAGCCTAAATAAAAAGAACCCTCCCCAGAATCCTTAACAATGGCATATCTTGCATATATCAATCCTAGATGGAAAATATACCCCCAAAAAAGGAGAAAAAGAGAGAAGCAATTTTAAAATTGTTGAATGAGCTGAGAATTAAGGTTTATCAGGGTCCAGCAACCATTTATAGCCGGGTGCATCAGCGCAAAAACAAGTATGTACTTTTCTTAAAAGGATAATACATAAATATCGCCATCGACTTGTCCCTGAAATTCAACTACAGTGAACACCATTTTTCAATAAGAAGTTCTCTCCATTTTTGGTGGCGACCTTATATATTAGGAAAGATGGAAGTGAAGTGGGCAAAAAAAAAAAAGGGGGGGGGGGGGGTAAATGACACGTGGCAGCTCACTTATAGACCACCATGTTCTCATCTTATTATGGTTATATACTTCTCAGGATGGCAGGAGATGCAGTTCAAACAATGACAAGAAGTAATAGGTCTCCTGCAAAGTTTAAAGGTGTAGTTGGATCTTCAGAACAAGTTGAAAGGGATCCTTGTGTATTATCCCTTTCTTAAATCGGCTGAAAATTCCATTTCTACTACTGTTAAAAAAAAATCTGCCCCATGCAGCACTTTCAACTATCCCTTAACTAGTTCTAACCATGAATACCACTTCATATGGAATTCCTACAATTCCTCCTTTCTAGTTTCTAATATCAAATTTCCCAAACATATTTTGTCAACCAATAGAAGCTTGGTGCATAACATTTATTCATAGCATGAGTAGCGCTTGGATGGTAGGACACAAATAGCTAGTAGGAGATCTGTTATATTCTGAATAGATGGGGTATTTATAATTAGGATGGAACTCAATGGGTAATCCATTTTACCCAATTTTCCACCACGAGAGTCCAGACTTGTGATTTAATGGTTAATAGATGATGGTATAATCCACAAATTTATTGACAAGGGATGATTGTATGCAAAACGATACTGCATCTTTTGAACACTAATCAACAATGTTAAAGTTTAATGACTGCAGAAATGCAGAGGTTCATAGTCAAAGAGAGAGAGAGAGAGAGAGAAGAATTATGCTCCTAATAGTTGATAAGAGAGAAGAGTTATGGTGGGAGATGGATGGTATCAGAGGGGTATGTGAAGGGGCTTGGGTGATTTGTGGGGACTTCAACATCACTAGATATGCCACAGAAAAGAAGAATAACAGGGGGTTTCTAGGGCAATGCGAGAATTCTCAGAAACCATAGAAGATTTTGAGCTTGTCAATCCTCCTTTACTTGGAGGAAAATATACTTGGGCAAAAGAAAATCTTCACGAGAGTTCTTCAAGATTAGATAGATTTCTCTTCTCACTGATGGGATGAGGATGAGGAATTCAATTGCGTGCCTGTCCTTTTAAAGTGTGGGGAATGGGATTTTACAAAGTCCTATATCAAATTTGAAAATTGGTGGATGGAGGTGAAAGGATTTGAGAGAGTAGAGGGGTGGTGGAAATCCTTTTGAAATATCAGGAAGGCCTGATTTTATCTTGGCTAGCAAACTTAAATTATTAATAACCAAGTTGAAGGAATGGAACATTGCTTATGAAGGGAACATGAAGAAGAAGAAGATCACGCTTCTTAATCAAATTAACAGTTTTGATGTTTTGCAGGAACGAAGAGCTCTAAATGAAAACGAGTTGCTGGAACGGGCGTCACTACATATGGAATTCCAGGATATGGCAAAAAAAAAAAAAAACAGAAGAGATCTCACGGAGGTAGAGGTCCAAAACTTTATGGTTGAAGCAAGGAGATAAAAACATCAAGGTTTTGTTTGGAGAGCCACTTGGTAATTGGAATTAATGTAATTACTAGGGTAATAATTATCAACCTAGTAATTACTAATTAAACAACCTAGTAATTACGCTAACGTGTTTGCTTGCCACAATGTAATTACAGTGTAATTACAAGTTTACTATTTGGTTGCATAAGTGCAATCATAAAATTATATTAAATTTTAAGAATAAAAGTTAATTATCTAAAATTAAAATTTATATTAGACAAATAAGGGCCTTTATAATTGATATTAAATTAAATATTTAAGATATATATTGTCTTTTGAAAATATATTAATTAATAAACATATGTTCTTAACTAGTATTATAGTTTTCAAATTAGTATATTTTAATTAAAATAATCATAAAAACTAAAAGTACAAGATTTCTATGAACATCATGAAATGTATGTTTGACAAAAAAAGATTAATATTATAAATATAATGTCATAAAATTATATTTGACAAAAAGATAATCTATCAAGTATAATTAAAAATCGGAAAAGGGTCAAAATTACCTTCGAACTATTCGAAATAGCTCAAATATACCCTTCAACTATTTTTGGGATCAAATATACCATCGCCATTACTAAAAGAGACCACAAATACCCTTCCACTTAGCGGTTGACCATTAAAGTTGACTTGACAGTGCCACATGGAAAACAATATCCACATGGACGGCCACGTCAACTTCTCTCCCTCTTCCTCTTTCGTTTATGGGTATTTTTTACCCCTTTTCTATAATTTTAATTTTTCTAAATTTCCTACACCACCACATACTCCTGAAATAAAGAAGAAGAGGGAGAGAGGCTGATGTGGTCGTTCATGTGGATATTTTTTTTCATGTGACACTGTCACGTCAGCTTTAACGGTCAACCGTTAAGTAGAAGGGTATTTGTGGTATCTTTTGATAACGGTGAGGGTATATTTGATCCCAAAAATAGTTGAAGGGTATATTTGAGCTATTTCGAATAGTTCGAGGGTAATTTTGACCCTTTTTGCATTAAAAAATAAATAGCTTGCAATGTGAAATATCAAGTCAAATATTCCTAAAACAAATGAAACTGAAAATATAGCATAAGTTCTATATTCAAAACGAAAAACTTAACATAATACTCTTATGTCAAATTTCAACATAACGTACATAAATATGATTTAAAAGTAAAGGAAAACGTAAGTCTATAATCTTGTTCAACAATGAATTTTACTTTAATTTAAAAATTATGCTAATGAAAAAAAAAACTAAAATAGAATAAATAAATAAATAAATAATACGAAAAAATTGTGTGGAATCACATGAAGTAAAGGTTGGAATAAGAAGAAAATGAATATTAATAATATAAAATATATTTTTAGAAAATATTAGACTAATAAAAATATTTTAAAAAAAAATAGAAATAAAAAATAAATTAAAACAAAAAAAATAAAAATAGAAATAAAAGGAAGAAAGAATTTTAAAAAGTTTTATGTAATTACATGGTGTAATTACACCCAATTCATTAATCTCCCTTGGGAATTGAGGAGTATAATCACTCTCTTTCAATTACACCCGATTCCTCTCTTACCAAGTAATTACTTGGTCTACTAAACATGCCAAAGAGTTTATTTATTACACCTAATTACACCAAATCTCAATTCCATTGTGGCTTTCCAAACAGGCCCCAAGTCTTTTTAGAAAATAAATTCTCCCGGAAGATCCAATCATATAGATAAGTTGGAGGTACGGGGGAACCTAAACACTGATTTAGTAGGGATTAGGAATGAATTGTGGCCCATCATAATCTCTCTACTAAAGAAAGAAAGTTGGAGACCTCAATTCTCCTATCTGTTGGGTTTTGGGTCTTTTTCCCTTCCTATGTGGATAAATAAAAGTCTAATTTGGTCCAACCTACTTTTGTCCATAAGTCCAATACTATGGAGCATATGTAAGACCTCTCTACGTCTTATTTCTATTTTTCACAAGAGAAAAGATTAGCAGCCACAAATGAGAGAAAAAGAGACTGCCGATTTTCGTCCAAAACTTTCAGCCTTAGTAGCCAACTTCAAATCGCGATTCCCGCTTCGTTTCTTGTCTGATTGAACTGATTTTTGGATAGCTTATTCCTTTCAACTTAGTCTTTGATTGAGAACTAAAAGAGGTGAATTCGGAGTCTTATAGCACCAGATTTCAGGTCGTGAACAGTAGCTGCATTTTTGGTGATTTCACTCCTTTTTTCTCTAGTTCTTTGGTGCTATCTTGCAGTTATTGTTGCTCATCGTTTGGCACTTCTTTGGTGGACATTTTGAAGAACATATTGTAACTCTTGTTGATTATAGAGGAGCTTTGGTCCCGTGGTTTTACTCTTCACTCCAAAGAGGTTTTCCACATAAAATTTGGTGTCTCGTTTGGTTGATTTAGTTGTCTTGCCATATTTATTTTTGTTGACATACTTGCTGCCAAAAAATTGTTTGAGCTTGAATTTGTTTGTCTCATCTTGGTTCAAATAAAAGGAAAAGTTTAGACTTGGGTACTCTTCCGCTATAGCCTTGTCGTGCATATTTGTTAGTGCTTGTCTTTCCCCAACAAAGTGGTATCAGAGCTTGAGGTTATTGTTGATTATTTGAATGATGGAGGCAAATATGAGCAAGATCTCATCTCTTCATTTAAGACATCACTCTTAGCATATTCCATAGTTCCAATACCACTGGGAGTAGAATTAGTCAAGGAAACCCAAAGAGTTTCCCAAGAGTCTGGCAAAGTGCTAAAGAGCTAGAGTCCCTGTATTTTTTTATCAAATTTTACACCCATTCCGGATAGCTGGTCAAGGACACCCTGAAAATTATTTATATGATCAGAAATAGGATTGCCCTCTTTATATCTGATATTCACCAATTGTTTTAGCAGGAATAACTTGTTATTGCCAGTTTTCGAAGCACAAAGTGGTATCAGAGCTTGAGGTTATTGTTGATTGTTTATTTGAATGATGTAGACAAATATGAGCAAGATGGTGTGTTTTGAATGATAGTAATTATCATATTTGAAAAGACAAGATGAAAGATCTTCTATTTGTCAAGAAAATGCATTTACCCGTGTTTGCTTCTAATAAACCTCAGTCTATGAATGATGAGGAATGCGAATTTGAGCACCTACAGGTTTGCGGCTATATTAGACAATGGGTTGAAAATAATGACAGAAGTCATATTGTGAATGAGACACATGTTAGAAGTCTATTGGATAAGCTCGAGACACTTTATGCTTCGAGACTGGCAATAACAAGTTATTCCTACTAAAACAATAGATGAATACCAGATATAAAGAGGGCAATCCTATTTCTGATCATATATATGATTTTCAGGGTGTCCTTGACCAGCTGTCCATAATG
The DNA here is from genome assembly GCF_947179165.1 of Solanum dulcamara. NCBI lineage: Eukaryota > Viridiplantae > Streptophyta > Magnoliopsida > Solanales > Solanaceae > Solanum > Solanum dulcamara. The sequence goes on from NC_077241.1 coordinate 13,942,142, forward strand.
GGTGTAAAGTTTGATAAAGAAATATAGGGACTCTGGCTTCCTAACACTCTACCAGAGTCTCTTGGGAAAGTCTTTGGGTTTCCTTGAGTAATTATGCTCGCAGTGGTGTTGTAACTATGGAATATGCTAAGAGTGGTGTCTTAAATGAAGAGACGAGAAGAAAATCTCAAGGCACATCTTCTTTAATTTCACACTTCGATGTTTTGGTTAATGAAGACAGGGGGAGAAGCAAGTTTAGAGGTCACAATGACAGAGATAAAATTAGAAGTAAGTCAAAATCTAAATACAAGAATTTTACATGTAACTATTGCCACAAGAATGGGCACACGAAGAAACATTGCTACAGGTACAAGAGACATGAGACAACAAAAGAAAGATGGCGATAATGAAATCCGTGTTGCTATTATTGCTAAAGATGTTCTTCTTGTTGCTTGTGGTGAAAGTGTCATTAATCTTATTTGTGATGAGTCTAGATTGTTTGTGGATTCTGGTGTTACTTCTCATGTCACGCCAAAGAAGAGATTATTTTCTTCTTATACTTCAAGTAATTTTAGAATGTTGAAAATGGGCAATGATGATGAGGTTGAGGTACTTGGCATTGACACAGTTTGCTTGGAAAGTAACAATGGTTCGAGATTGGTTCTCAACAATGTCAAATGCTCCAGATGTTCGCTTAAATTTGATTTATGTAGGAAATCTTGATGATGAGGGTTATTTCAACACCATTGGTGCTAGCCAGTGGAAGCTCACTAAAGGTTCAATGGTTGTGGCTCGAGGTGACAAGTTGTCTAACTTGTATGTATTCCAGGGCTCCATTTCTAGAGACTCAGTAAACTTGGTAGAGAATGATACTTCATCAGAGTTACGGCATCAAAGGCTAAGTCATATGAGTGAGAGGAGGATTGATATTTTGGCTAATAAGAATTTGCTTTTTGGAGTGAAACAAGCAAAGTTGAAGAAATGTGTTCATTGCTTAGCCGGTAACTAAAAAAGAGTTTCCTTTTAGAGTCACCAGCTTTCAAGAAAGCTTGATTTGCTGGAGTTGGTACATTCTGATTTGTGTGGTCCTTTTAAGGTAAGGTTTCATGGTGATGCAGTTACTTTGTAACTTTTATTAATGATCATTCTCGCAAACTCTGAGTATTTTCTTTGAAGTCCAAAGATCAAATACTTGATGTGTTCAAGAATTTTCAGGCCTTGGTTAAGAGACAAACAAAGAAGAAACCGAAATGCATTCTCTCAGATAATGGTGGTGAATGTATTGGTCCTTTTGAAAAATATTGCAGAGAACAGGGTATTCGGCATCAGAAAACTCCTCCAAAGATTCCTCGGTTAAATGGTTTATCAAACAGGATGAACAACACTCTAATTGAGAGGGTTAGATGTTCGCTTTCAGATGCTAAGCCGCCAGATTCTTTTTGGGCAGAAGCACTTAATACTACTGTTTATATTATCAATGTAATTCCTACTATTGCTTTGAATGTTGATGTCCCTGACAGAGTTTGGTCTGGTAAGAATGTCTCTTATGATCATCTTATATTATTTGGGTGCAAATACTTTGTGCATGTTCCTAAGAATGAGAGATCAAAATTGGATGTTAAAACTAGGCAGTGTATCTTTGTTGGTTATGGTCAAAATGAATTGGCTACTCTTTCTATGATCCAGTTGGGAAGAAACTTGTTAGAAGCTGTGATGTTGTGTTCTTTGAATACCAACCAATTGAAGATCTTGACAAAGCTGAGAAAGTTGATCCTCAGAGCAGTGAGAGCTTAGTTAATTTAATCCAGTTCCTTTGTCTATTGCACCTAGGGCTACGTATCAGTTGTTTTGGTTCGATTTTGAAGTTTATCAGTTTGACTTATCGATTATCGATTTGTAGACATGCTAAATCATTATAGAACCATAAAGATATTGGTTTATTAGTTATCAGTTTACTGGTTATTGATCATATCGATTTGGTTATCGGTTTAAACGTTAAGATATGACACACAAAAAAAATCATTGAAAATCACTTAGAAACAAGGTAACAAACCAAGTGAATCATGCACATGAATTGATAGATTGCATCTTGCTCAAAAGCAAATACTGTCACATTGTAGAATAATCGAGAGTCTGAAACAACCAAAATAAGAGTATGAAACTAAAGCCTAAGTCAAGGACTTTATATACCGAACGGTATAAATATAATTTATCAATTTATTATCGGATTATTAGTTAACCCATTAAGAAAAAAATCATTAAAAGTTGATAATCCGATAATAAAAATATCAAAATTGTTATCAAAACTGCTAAACCAATAACCCATACCGATGAATCAATAACTTTTTTTCGGTTCAGTTTTGAACGACCCTAATTGCACCAGTAGAAAATCATCAAAATAATGAAAATCAAGTTGATAATAAAGATGGTGATCATATTCGGAATGAACAGTATGATGTTGATGCTCCAGTACAAAATGATGTGGTTGGTCGGCAACGAGCTGTTATTGATGCCCTAGAGAGTTCTCTTAAAAGATCTACTAGAGAGAAAATACCTTTATCTCGTTATTCTCCCAATGAATATGTACACTTGGCCGATGGGGGAGAACTTGAGAGTCTTGACGAGGCCATGGAAAGTGAAGAAAAAGAAAAGTGGTTTGATGTCATGAGAATCATAACTTTTATTTGTTTAAGCTACCTAAAGACAAAAAAGCTTTGAAAAACAAGTGGGTTTTCAGGGTGAAACATGAAGATGGTAACCTAATTCCCAGTACAATGCTAGATTAGTTGTAAAGGGATTTAACTAGGAAAAGGAAGTTGATTTTGATGAGATATTTTCTCTATTTGTGAAAATGTCATCCATTCGCATGGTTCTAGGCTTAGCTGCAAGTCTGGATTAAGAGGTTGAGCAAATGGATGTTAAATCTGCTTTTTTACATGGTGACTTAGATGAAGAAATTTATATGGAGCAACCCGATGGCTTTGAAGTCAAGGGAACAAAAAATTATGTTTGCAAACTGAAGAAGAGCTTGTATGGTCTAAAAGAAGCTCCCAGGCAATGGTACAAGAAGTTTGGTTTTTTAAGAGTCGACAGGTCTTCAAGAAGACTTCTTCGGACCATTGAATTTTTGTGCAAAAATTCTTTGATAGTGACTTTATCATTGTTTTGCTTTATGTTGATGACATGCTTGTTGGTCATAATGTTTGCAGGATTCAAAAGTTGAAGCAAGAGTTGAATAAGTGTTTTGCTATGAAAGACTTAGAACCAGCAAGGCAGATTCTTGGCATGCAGATTGTCTATGATAGAGAGGCCAAGAAGTTGTAGTTATCACAAGAGAAATACATTCAAAAAGTACTTCATAGGTTTAACATTGACAAAGCTAAGGTTGGTAGTACACCTTTAGCTATGCGCGTCAAATTGAGCACGAAGCATTGTCCTTCCAATGATGGTAAGAAGAAAGATATGAAGAAAGTTCCTTATGCTTCAGTCGTTGGTAGTTTGATGAATGCAATGGTGTGTACAAGACCAGATATTGCTCATATTGTTGGCATTGTTAACCGTTTTCTTTCTAATCTAGGAAGAGGGCATTGGAATGCTGTGAAGTGGATTATGAGATATCTTTGTGGCACTATATAGCCCGTGATGTTAATACTCATAAGTTTACTTCAGGCTACTTGATTACTTTTGTAGGGGGAGTTGTGTCTTGGCAATCTAGGTTCCAAAAATGTGTTGCTCTATCTACTACAGAAGCTGAGTTTATTGTTGCTGTTGAAGCTTGTAAAGAGTTGCACTGGACGAAGATATCTTTGGGGGAACTTGATTGTACTCAGGAGAGGTATGTGCTTTATTGTGACAGTCAAAGTGTTATTCACCTTGGTAGGAATTCTATATTTCATGATCGGTCTAAACACATTGAATACTAAAAGAGTTTCCAAATTATTATTTTTTTAAAAAAATCTGAACCATGTGTCAAAGACTCAAATCATGGTTTACCATATGCAGTGCCCAAATCTGAAGTATGAAAATTAACATTAGAAAAGCGTACATTTAGACTGTAAAGAGAGAGAAAGAGAGAGAGAGAGAGAGTTTCCTTTTCTCCCTATTTTCTTTTTGTGTGGGGTCAACTCGCACACACTTGAGCTCATTGAATATACTTAACTAATTCATCGGCTAAATTATTACGGTTTACAAGCCAAACACAGGTGTCATGTATACCTACTCAACAAAGGAGCAATGGGCTAACATTGATTGTTGTAGCTAGGAAACAGAAATGGGTCTCCAAGTTATTACTCCCTACTCCTCAACCACTCAAGCCATACCCCTTTAAGACTACATTTCATTTTTTCTAAATAGCAAGTTGTGCAATCTCTAAGCTGGTAGTTCATGTTTTGAGGATCATTTGAGGAAAAACTATACTATCTCTAACACCCAAGGATGTGTCTTAGTGATCAATAAAGCAGGAATGGACCATGGGATGCCGAGGTTCAAATCCCAGAAGACGCAAAGACCAGCTTATTCTCTTTCCATCTGTTTTAACTTTGATGGACAGAGTTATCCAGTATTTGTACTTGTGGGAGGTAGCTGGTGCTAAGTAGATTAGCCAAGGCGTGCACATATAAACCCAAATACCATAGCTATCCAAAAAAAAAAAAAAATATATATATATATAGTACAACATATATGCAAATGGAAGACATTTAGTAACCATGCTATTAAAGTGAGATCTGGAAGAATAACCAACAATGAGAATGCACAGACGTAATACTCTGCTATGCATCCTAGTTAACAACCAAAGCATGTTCATGTGGTCATATACCACATAGATTATGCAAGTGGTGACCACTGCTTTTAAATTTAATCCATAGAAACGCATTAGAATGAATAACAGGCTCTTTATGGGCTTCAACGGCAAGATGTAGTCAAATAATTGAAATTTTATAATGCCTAAACTGACCTTATAGAGTGTGTCCAAAATAAGCAGATCTAATTGTTGACCACTATCTTTTGAAATGTCTGCAAAAGAGAATTCTTCCTTAACAAGACTCAACCTTCAATTATCAAGAATATACACATTTCCATCCAATGAGAACTAGGCCAGGAGGCTTCAACTATCCTCAAGTCCAGTGACTGGATGAAATATTAAGTTCCTTAGGTGAAAGGGTAAGATCCACAATGATCAAATTCAAACTCCACACATCAGAGGGTAAGATCCACAATGATCAAATTCAAACTCCACACATCAGAGGGATAGAGATAATACTCACAGGATACAGTAGTTGGAAGAAAGCGTGAAACATCAGATATATATGCAACTCTGAATTTTTTACCAAAAAGAAACCCTAAGCACACGTAATCTTCGCCATGCATTACCTACATCCAAACTCTACAAGTTAAAACAAGAAAAGACACAAGGAAATATAGAGTACATTCAAATAAAAGAATGTATGGTGAAACTCACTGGCAACGGAACAAATTCTAGTCCTGATGCAACAAACGTCTTTTCACAATCATTTTCAATAATCTGCCAATCAAGTTGTGCTACACGTCTAATTTCCTGGCCTTCCTTAAGTTTCTTCTGGACTAAGTAAGGAAATTTCTGAACAAGGCTGTTTCAGAAAAAGAATTAAAGGAGAATCAAGAAAATTGCACGAGAAGCAAATGGTGCATAAGTGAAACATGATTATATATAAAATCCAAAGATGATACAGAAGAGCGTGCCATGTTTAGTACACATGCACATATTTTCAATGTTATTACTTTGCTGTCAATGCAATAATTATTTGTTAGGGGAAATCTGGAGAATAGGTACTTTTTATTAATGAATCAAGGAAAAAAAGGAAATTGTATGGCAGAAGTAACAACAGAAATGAATAGTAGGAACCCAATAAATTACAACTTTTACATCCTTTCATGCAAGTAAGAAGTTTTATCCGTAGCTTTGAAGAAGAAAAAAACTTTATTTAAGTCAACGAAAACTTGTATCACAGACTTCAACAGTAAAACCACTAAATTAGTTAAAACAATGTACAGTCATGGAACTAATAATAAACGCACAAAGTCCAAATCATGACAGGATGTTCAACTAGATGTTAAGTGTATCTTCCAAATTGGGGAGGAATTGACACATAGACTTACAATCCATCTTTTCCTTCATCGTCATTCTTTCTTTCTCTCGTTATTGATTTTTGGTTGCCATGGAGGAGATGGTCCTTATTAGAGGGATTAGCTTCAAGTCCACCAGGCAATTTTGTTGAAATGCAATACTAAACTCCATAACATTTATAGAATTATAGATTGACTACTACTGACGGATTGGAAAGACTGTGGTTATCACCGCTAGACATATAAAAGCAGCAAAATTTTCAAAAAAGTACCTATCCATTGAATATTGAGTCAGGTACACTGGTGTCGGATCAATATCATTTGTCGGGCTAAAGGGTTGCACTGCACGGATATCATCCAAGCCGAGAGTTGCATCAGCATGCTCATGAGTCAAAATAATCTGATAATATCACAACCCTTGGCTAAGTATACTGTGTTCCAAATAGACAGCTCTATATAGAATAGCAAAAAAAAATTGAAAGACCTTTCTATCTCAAAAATCAGCGAGCTACTTCAATCATATACCCATCTCTTATCACAGTTCTCTAGATTTTTTACATCTTCTTTTAATGGAGAACACCATCATTTAGTTAAATTTAGTCCAAACAATAAGAGAAGTATGGTAATGACTAATATTTTTAGTGATTTCTGATCAATAACAAAGCAGAAGTCCAAACAATTAGAGAAATATGGTAATGACTAATATTTTTAGCGCTTTCTGATCAATAACAAAGCAGATGGTTGAACTGGATCTCCATCTGCTATGTAGCTGATACCCAAAAGTAAAATAACAACAACAACAACAACAACCACCCAGTGGAATCCCACTAAGTGGGGTCTGGAGAGGGTAGAGTGTACGCGGATCTTACCACTACCTCGAGGAGGTAGAGAGGTTGTTTCCGAAAGACCAAACCCAGGTAACAGAATAATAAATAGTAAATACAACATAGCGTTAATAGGAAAGTCTATAATGAAGAAACAACTCTCAGCAAAAAAGTGATAATACGACACACTACACACACAAAACGCTGATCCTCTACTAATTTCCTCCCTCTACTAACCTTCTACCCTAATACATGTTCTCCACTCCTTCCTATCTAGGGTCAAGTCCTCAATAATATGGAGTTGTGCCAAATCTTGGTAAATCGCTTCTCCCCAATACTTCTTCTGCCTACCTCTACCCCTCTGACTCCCCCCTACAACCATCCTCTCACACTTCCTCACTGGGGCGTCAACGCACCTTCTTTGCACATGTCCAAACCATTTCAGTCCCGTTTCCCTCATCTTATCCGCCACAGAGGCCACTCCTACCTTCTCTCGAATAACCTCATTCCTAATCATGTCGCTCCTAGTATGACCACACATCCATCTCAACATCCTCATCTCCGTAACATTCATCTTCTGAACGTGAGAGTTCTTCACTGGTCAACATTCCACCCCATACAATAAGGACGGTCTAACCATCACTCTATAAAACTTCCCTTTAAGTTTGGGCGGTACCTTCTTATCGCACAAGACTCCAGACGCAAGCCTCCATTTCGTCCATGCTACCCAAATGCGGTGTGTGACATCACTGTTGATGTCCCCACTACCCTGGATTACGGACCCAAGATACTTAAAGTATTCTCTCTTGGGAATAGGTTGTGTGGCAAGCCTCACTTCTGCGTCTGCTTCATCTACCACACCACCGAATTTGCACTCTAAATACTCTGTTTTGGTCCTGCTCAACCTAAATCCTTCGGATTCCAGAGTCTATCTCCAAACCTCCAACCTAACATTAACTTTGTCCCGCGTCTTATCAACCAATAATATGTCGTCTGCAAAGAAAATAAAAAATCTTTTATTTTGTATATTGAAATATGTTACTCCCTCCGTCCCAATTTATATGACTTAGTTTGACTTGGTACGGAGTTTCAGAAAAAAAGGAAGACTTTTGAAATTGTGGTCGAAAATAAGTCATAGATGTTTGTGTGGCTGTAAATCATTTCATTAAGGGTGAAATGGGCATTTTAAAGTTAAATTATTACTAAATGTAGAAATGTGTCATTCTTTTTGTGTCTGACTAAAAAGAAAAGCGAGTCATATAAACTGGGACACAAGGAGTAATAAATTTCGTTCACATCGATATTTGTTTTCAAATAGAGAGGCAAACTAAGGCCATTAGATGTCAGATTTGTTTCTCGTGAACAAAAACTAGGAAATTTTGTGTTCGCTCAAATAGGGAAAATTTGTGTTCTCTTTTTATTTTCTGTACCTAGAATTCTGGTTCGAAAATATTCGACCTTTGTTATTGAGGTTTCCATTTTTAGCAAGTTGAGTCGAGCTGGTGCAGACCATGAAAGACTGTGAAAGCAAATTCAAGATGCCCTACATATGCAGCCTCGTAATAAATTTTATTCCAAACATAAGTTGAAGGAAAAATATTGAACTAATGAATGTCCTACAAACCTTTATGTGTTAAATTGGATTTTTCCTATATTTATTCCTTTCCCAAACATTTGAGCAACAAGGTTAAAATACAAAAGTACAAGAAGTTATCTAAATTTCTACTATATTAAAATCACTGACAAGTCTAAAGGACCGACTAAAAACATATTCCCAATTACCAGTCAATTTAAGATGAATCCTTTGAAACTCTTGATCAAGAATTCTGGAGAATAAGCTTAGTGTTGTATGTCGACTTATAGTTTTGGTGATTTAAAGGATGTTTTGGTCCTAAAAGCTGGTCAAACTTGCTTTTGAGCAATTTTTTAACTTAATTTGGTGTTTGCTTGACATTTAAAATGCCTTTAAGTTAGGTGTTTTGAAGCCAAAATAAGCTAAAAGGTGTAAGTTGGTCACCCTCAACTTATTAAGTACTTTTTTACTTAACAACTTTTTTAGTTTGACCAAAAAAATTACTTTATTATCCCTTAAGTATTTTATAAACTCCAAAATACCCTTTCCTTATAGAAACCCTACGTAGGACTCTTTTCAAACCAGAATTCTTGAGCCATCTTTCTCCAAGACTCTTTCCTCAAGAGACTTTCTCAAGAGGAAGTAACTTTCTTTAAATACATCGTAATCTCTTTCTTGTCTTCGAGATAGAAGTAAGCGTGCAGTAAAGAAAACTTAAAGTCTTCCATTGATTTTTTTTCTCGGGTATTTGAACTCATAGTCCAAATTCATGTAATTTATATATGATTTTTTTATAGTATTGGAGTATATTTTTTTTATTTACAAACTTAAATCAAATTATAACATAATAGTTATTAAATAAAATAATTTACATTTATTCAAAGCAATCTTATCAAAGCAATTTATAACTTAAAAGTGAATTGAGACACAAATTAATTTGTTTTTGAGTTAATTTAAAGTTAAAAGCATTGAAATAACAATTATTATTACTATAAACAGATTTAAAAACAGACTTAAGGGTATTTCAGTCAATTAAGCAGAAAAAGAGATTTTCAGAACATTTTTACCAAACACATCAACTGCTTATTTTCGGTTCCAGCGATTTTATCCAAACGCGTAACTTCTTAATCATAAATTCAGCTCCAGCATGTAGAAATTGCTTTTAAACTCTTATTACTTAAAAAGTTGCTTAAATTCAGCTAAGCCAAACAGGATCTATTTTTGTTAAGCAGTGGCTTTGGATGTAGCACAGTTCATTTCCTCACTTAGAAATCCTCATCAAAATTCAGAAACTTTTGATGCCTATCAATTCTGTCAGAAGGCTTCTACCTCTTTTTTCCATTTTCTGCAATTTAAACCCTCTGGATGTCCATTTTGGCATATATCATCGTCTTCCTAGTTTCCTAATATCCCTATCAATAAGCCAAAGGTGCAAAGCACTTAAAGGAAACTCAATCAACTTATTTGGTACACTTCCCAGAGATGCCGAAACAGCTATATCTTCCATTTTTTTTAGCTCTAATAACATAGCATCCTTGAGGTCTCATAATCCAATACCTAGAATGCTTATAACCAGATACATAAGGCCCCAAATACCACCTCTCAGATTTCCCAAATCCTCATGAATTGTTTGATTTAGCCTGATGAAACATCATACTTGTCATATCACAAAGTGAGTTTTGTTTGAAAAGTTCTATCAACTCGCTATCTCAGCTTATTTGCACCCCTAGCTTGGAAATGTACAAGTTCCTTTACTATTAGAAAGTTAGTGAATTACAATTCCCAAGTGAAAGAGCAACATACTACGAATTTCTCTCAAAACACAGGTTTTGTGATAAGACCTGAAGTATCTAGACTCTCATCAAGTTACATATAATGATTGACGTCTTTTCTTTTAGCAAGGTAAAAGTGATATACTTAGCAATTTGGAGCTTGGTTAACTCAATATAAGCTGCATATTCTGCAAACACAACAAACAACAAGATACCTAGTGTGATCCCACAAGTGGAGTAAGGGGAAGGAGAAGTGTACGCAGACCTTACCCTAACACAAGCATTATTGAAATAAAAGAAACTCTGCCCAGAATAGTCTAGGGAAAAAATGGGGAAATTGTGTTTATAGTTATGTACCAAGAAACATAGAGAGCATCACCTTGCCTTAGGATATGAACTTTCTGTGATGGGAAACTAAATATAACCAATAGTGCACTTATGATGCTAATGTAATGTGGCTTTTGGACATTAATGTAAGAAAACAAAAAGACAATGAAGTAGACCTCTGACCCATTAACGGTTATTCTGGACAATTAAGAAAATAGAGGATATTTAAAGATTGGTTTTAAGTGTGAAGTCATATAGAAGTTATTAGTGCCAGGGCATTCTTGTGCTTGTTCCAATCTAAAAGTATTTGGGGAATATTCAAGACACAATAATGAAATGAGTCAGCAATATTTACCTTGTTTGAAGGCAATGTTGAATCGTCATCAATAATTGAAGACAGATGAAACGCAGAACAAAATAAAATTTGAAGACAGATGAAAAGAAGCATAGCTAGAAAAATGTGATGCTTCCAAGTAGCAAATATTACAAGTATATTAACATATAGAAATGAAGGATGAGTGACAAGTAATATAAAGATAAACATGTTTCACATGCGAAAAATGGATTACCATTTCTAAAAGATCCTAAAAATAAACATATTATCCTTTATTCTTTCATTCATATCCTTTACATGCATTCTTGTTTCTTAGTTACAGATAACCATGTAATTATGAATGAATAAAAGAAGCAAATCAATGCTAAGGCATGTAATAGAAACATGTGTAGCAGAAGGAGATAGAAAGTAAAATGGAAAAAAGAAACAAAAGAAAATCATATATGTAGAAATATCTTAATATAATAGCTTTCAAAGGATACATAGGTATAAACGTATAGGTAAGTTAAGCTTGGAAATAATAGTACCACCACATGAATAAACTTTTAATTCTGCGTGGTTGCATTCGTTTCACCTAATAGCATGGTCGAGGGTCTAATGGAAACAGTCTCTCTGCCCTGCAAAGGCAAAGGTAAAGTCTATGGGCATCCTACCCTCCTCAAACTCAACTGTGGAATTACACCGCGTATGTGTTGTTGTAATTACTAATAGCTTGGAAATCTAAGTTGTATACACAAGCCAGATGGTTCAAGCTATTCCTCAAATTAACTTTTTGTGCACATTTGATAAGTTTCTCATTAACCGTGTTATACAACCTCAATCTACTAATAGTGCAACTGGAGAAATTAAGTTAATAAACTTAAAATGAACTCACAGAATCAACTTGAGGAATTCTATAACGAGTGAACCACCGAAGTACTTGCTCCCTAAATGTCTTCCCAACATCAATTAATATGTACTTGTGTTCACCATTGTCCTTACAATAATCAATAAGAAGAGATGTATTACACCTGCAGGCCATTACACAACTGTTATTACCAGTCACTACCTCATAACTTTAAGATCAACTAAACAATTCTCAGAGTGCACAAGTGTACTCATCATCAACCATACTACTCAATTGTTGCTGTATAGCTGATACTTATCTAACATGTTGCAGACCTAGTATAAGAATTATACATTTCCTTTCTCTAACAGCTTAGACTTGTATCTTTATCCAACTCATCCCATTCTTCTTTTCTTTACAGTAATAGTACTGATAAAAAGGAAGCAGTTCTGGTAAGATTTGTAATATGAGACAGTCACATAATTCAATGTGGAACCACATCAAATAGAGGTTCTGGATTCGAGTCTCACCACCACCAATCAACAATGATACAATTAATGCCAATAATTATAAGTAAATAAATGTATCTAGCTAACAACTTGAGCTTTTATATGAGATCTCACAGAATTCAGCATAAATAATCCTCAAAAGACTTCTACTGTAATAATTAAACGTACAATGAAAAGCATGAATATGTACTTGCTTCCTGAGCTTCTTCTCAATTTCTAATTATGGATCAATCTGTACTTGCTCTGATCACCAATAATCAATTCGCATTGATTTATCATAAGCAACTACTCCATATAATTGGATAAGCTGCAATTAAACAGTTCTCAATACAGAAAATGTAACAATTACTTATCAAACACATTGCTTAACATGTTGCTAGATTCGACAAAAATGTACCTAAATCAGAACATACATATTATACACACAGATCAACAATTCAAAAACCATCAAAATGCAATAAAATCAAAAGGAAGATAATGGAGAAATGACCTGTAATTAGGGTTTTGTTCAGGTGGCAGGGTAAGTGACTGGGAACAGACTGTACATGGAGGATCGGAGGGGCGGATCAGGCACAATGCATTGGGAACGGCACTGGAACAACCGGTGCCGAGGAAGATCAACGCTGATTGCGGCTGCGCGCTGCCGTTCTCGACGGCGGCCATTTACGATCGGAGAAGAGATGTGCGTCGTGTAATTTGACTGAGGAGAATGTTCCGGTATATATTCGAAATGGCGACACAAGGGACCAACAGAAGAAAACATGGTCTATTGTTTTTTTCTTCATTTTTCGGTTGGTATTTTTCTCACACTATAAAGAATTTTATTTTTTATTTTTGGGTGTGAGTGGGGATAATTTTTTAAAGAGTAACTTACCTAAATAGATATAGTTATAAGGTTATTGAATTTGAATAGCTATAAGTATGTTATTTACTAAAAATGACTATAGTTTATCTCTATAACCAGTTGCATATTTGTACAAATACAGTAAAACCTCGATAAATTAATATTCAATAAAGTAATAATTTCGCTAAATGAATAGTTTTCTTCGTCCCAACTTATGCCAGTTATATTAAAGTAATATTCTCGCTAAATGCATTAGATAATAATTAAAAATAAAGTATTAAAGGCCTAAAAAAATATAATGTAATAATTACTAGAATACATCAAGATTTTATATATATTTAATCAGTCAATAATACTAGACCAATAACTATTTCTTTTTAAAATATGAATCTATAGTTGATTGTTTTTTCTTCCCACCAAAACCAAAATTAATCTCATCTTATTGGTTAAAGATGATTTTTGTACGCCTTTTAAATGATGAGAAGATATTATACTTGGATTATGATTTTTAAATATCTAGCTTTTTCCTTTTATATTTAACATAAAATCTCTTCATAATCTATATACATGAATACAATTAGAAACATTAAACTTCACTAAATTCGTTTAGCTTTCTTAAATTTAAATAATAAATATGCAAAAACTACACTTTTTAGTTTTCTACATTTAAACTTTTGAAATTCTTAACTCAAATATTTTTTTCTTTCTTATGGCACATACTGTAAAATACTCTCTAAAATAATAAATATTTATTTATCAATAAATAAATATTTTATGTATTTATCGATAAACTAATAATCTCGATAAATGAATATTTTTTTTCGGTCCCAAACATATGCATTTATAGAGGTTTTACTGTATGTCTTTTTTATTTATTTATACAGTAATACGGTCATAAATATAATGCACTAAATAAGATAAAATTTGTTATTGTAATTGACACCCCTTTATTTACGTTCCTAAAACTCTCAACTTTTCATTATTAAATTAACAACTACTATTGAAGGCACATCCGATTGGAACCTAAACAAATTAACGAAAAATTTGGGATACATCTCTTCTTCTATCGTCTCCGTTGTTCTTATTAAAATTTGACATATCCAATTAAAATATCAAAGATGCAACTCATTATAGAAACTTAATGTATTAATATATCAAGCAGGGTAGTATATCATGTTAGCATACAACGTGACAATTTAAATACCCTAAAGAATACAACAATACAATGTACATATGAATATCCTGATATTAAACAAAAATATGATACATTGGACACCCAAAAAAAATAGAACATAACACAAAATAGTATCCAATTGTATTCAAATATACTAACATATGAATACTTTGATTTTAAATGAATACAAGTATTTATATAATTTAATGTATTAGTCTAGCATATAAACACAACAATTTAAATAAATCAACCTTATGAATACACCTATATCATATACATGTGAATACCCCTGTTGTTAAATAAAAATTTGATACATTGGACAACCCAACGAATTTAAATGCATAATTGATTAGGTGTGCATTAATTATTCTGCTATTAAATATTTGCTTAATTATGTATACAATTAAAAAGAAATGATTATTTGTGTATAATTAACTTTGCTATTTAATATTTAATTATATCCATGTAATATTAAAAAAGGGTAAACTATAGCTATTTATATTAAATATATATTGGTGTTTGTTATATCCTGTAGTTTTTTCTTTTTTTAAATCCCTCTGAAAGAAATTAAACTTTAAACATTTATTTTGATTCGGCCTCCTTTTGGTCTACTAGAAAGAATATCCAGAATACCAATTAAGATTTTAGAATACTAATAAATTACATAATATTTTTGATTAATTTTATTTAAAGAAAATAGTCAAATGTGTCACGCCCCAAAACTGGGAGAGGGCGCGACTGGCCTAAATATTGACTAAATCAAGAAGCCGACTATATAACATCTGAAACTGTAACACTTAGGCCAATCAGGCCACCTATCAAAACAACCTGGACCGATAAGGTTATAACTACATAAAATTTGAAAAACAACATAAGATCAGCTAGGCCATAATACAACTGAACTGAGCAACGAAAGCCGACAAGACCAAAAAATTAATTTGAACTAAACTGTACATACTTTCCACAAAAGCCTCTAAAGAATAACAAATATAGTGCACAGGACAGGGCCCAGGCCTTACCATACGAAAGATCAAAACATAATACTGTCAAACTAGAACATAGCTCCTGAAAAAAAAGAGCATACCAACTCTCAGCTAAAGTTGCACTCCTGCTGCAACTGACGACCAGGGCCTCTACCTGCACTTACATCACGAATACAAAGTCCCTAGACAAAAGAACGTCAGTCCGAATAACATGTACCAGTATGTAAGGCTGAAACCTGTAAAGATAAGTCTATTAAAAATATAAAGAGATAGGGATAACAAAAACCTGTGACTCCGGGGAGATGAAATTTTATAACAACGTAACCTTTCTAGTTGAATACCACTAAGCAAGCATATATACAAATTATATGGCCCTAATGGTGAACTATATGATGATCCCGTCATAATGGGGACCCTGCCCAATCGAGTGGCCATCTTGATAGTATAGTAACTGAATAAACATCTGCACACCAGACATGCCCTTTGTGGGGGTGTAATAACTGGGTAAACATCTACTCATCAGACATACATGTCGTGGTGGTGTAGTGAACTATAGCTGCAGATATCATGATATCTGCTTACCCACATTACCCCATAGGTAGTCCAACATAAATTCATAACCATTATTACTTACTGAGTCGACCGTGCTCATATCGAGTATATTTAATAAATATAGCACATATGCAAGTTGACTCTAAGACTGGCCTCAATAGGACTCTTCAAGACTCTTGAATTACAACTATGTACATGTAACGTATAACTTTTAAATATCATATAAGTACACATAATCAATACTTAAACGACCTTAAAAAGATTTAGATGTTTTAAGGAATCTAGTTGGCTTATGAGTGATGTATTAAAGATTTTTCTGCCGCCTTAGCGTATAGATTTAACAAGAGCACGTGTATTTATATTTTTATATAATCCACTAACATTTAGGATCTGCATATATGCATATATATCCTGCTTATAAGGTGCTTCCTTTACACATGTCGACAATTATACAATTGAAATTTCATTATTAACTTATCGTGTCAATAATCACAAATAATTCTTGATTCTTTGGCCTTACTCACACGAAAATATGGAACTCATAAAATGACTACTTCTTAAAAAACACATATAGAACCAGCTCATAGTGCCCATGATAAGGGGTCTCCAAACTCAATTTTCAACTGCGATAACAATTGTATATATATCGTCATTTGCATTCATATATCATAAATATTTAAACAACTATATATCATCACCATGTCTTTCCAACCTTTTAATAGAACCATACCATACCTTGATACGAGTTTTAAACATAAGAGCATTAATCCTATCAACAACGTAGATTCGTGCTTGAAAATGAAGGAAAGGGGCGTCTTTACATATCTTGAATTTGGTCCTTTAATATACTACATATGTTAAATTGTCCCTTGATCCTTCAATATAAATCAAAAGCCAATGATAATTTGACTTTGAGCAATTACACAAAACATTCAAGTTATGTCATCAATTTAACAAACACATGATGGCATAAATTCAAAAACATTCAAATTAATTGGTGTTGTTGATATTCAATCCTCCGCATTACAAACAACAATACACTACACTTTAATGACTCCAACACAATAACCAACAGCTACGAAATTACTCCACAAACTCTCTCCTCGCCAAATACATCAATATATATGGGTGAAGTTTGGACTTACAGCTTCCTCTTGTTGTCCCATGAGTCCTACCCGTAGAATATAACTAAAACATCAATAACATCACATACATGAGAGTAGGGAACTTGGTCATACCTTAATTGGAGAAAATATAGTCCCTATTCGATTTCTATGCTATTTTCTAAAATCTATTCTTTTTCCATTCTCTCCTAATTCACCTCCATTCTTGTTCATGAACTGAGGTCATTGTGCATTTTTGATGATTAAAGTTTTCTTGGAAAGGCTATTTCTCTGAATAAAGATTAGTTCTTTACTAACTGAAGGCTATTTTCATTCTGTTTAATTTTAGTTCTGATGGTAGTGTTTGATTAGGATTTTTTTCCTTATTACTGTTCATTCGAAATATGTATAACAACACTATGTGCAACAATATGTGTGTCTTAGTATCATGGTATTTCATGGTTCAATTTATATCATATTATGTTCATATTTTCATGAAATCATGTCTTTTCTTTCTTGTGTAATGTTACGGTCACGACTCAAAAATCAAAGTTATATTAACACACACTCTAATACAACCTCGTATGTAAGCCGAACAAATCTAACTCAAAAGTTATCTCAAAAGTTGCAAAAAAGAAGAAGAGAAAATTGCATATGAGACTCCACGGCTATAATTGATGGAAAACAAAACACAAAACAAGAAAATGTCCAAAATCTGGTATCATAAGCGTAAAGAACATCTATTACATCACTAGAAACTGCAATACATCTCAAATCTTTGAAACAAAGTAAAGATTGTAAATGATAGATGAAGTCTATGGCAATCTGTAAAGAAGGATCTCACCACGACTCCAAATAGACTCAATCAACTAGATCCGATCAACCACCACGAGAAATATCCTAACTAGGATCTGTTAAAAAGGACAATAAAAGTAGGGGTGAGGACAATCTATATGTACTCAGTAGGATTGGCTGACTGAGTATAAAATAGCTAATCAAAACTTACAAAATAAACTACGAAATGCTTTCACCTATATACAAAAAAAGTCTCATTTTGATATTAGTGCCGCCTGTTTATATATGAATGGTGCGAATAAAGTAAACACTTAAGGCTACATACAAATTTCCATATCATAAGGTTAATTACATAACAAACAAATTTGACTAATACAATGCAATGCAATGATGTGGTGGAATCAAGGTTGTCACACAACCTGTCGTATACACCTTGCCGAGCTTTGACTCCCAAGACAAAGACCCATGGGGGACTCGTAGTCCATCTACCAAATCTCATGAACTCAATATCTCATCAACTTATCACGTAGCTCATGGTCAAGAATATGTAAGGTGTTCCTTTTTCTTCCTAAAAAAGTACTTCTACATTTCTCAGATTCTCATGAACAATAATATGATGAATGAGGGTGAATGCATCACAACACATACAACACAGAGACATAATCAATGTAACATAAGTCTAAAAGATTCCAAAGTCCCAAATCGCAATGAATCATGATATACACCTTCATATGGCAAAAGTAATGGAAGAATTCATTTGAAATAAGCATTTTCCATTTGGAAAACATTCCTTTCATTTTAAGAAGTGATAAAAACAAACTCAAGACCCTAACTTGGGCATTTGAAGTCAAACATGCTAGAATAATCAATCCAAACCTCTTTCTCGGATAATCTCAAGGAACACATTCTCTCAAAGTGAATAATATCACATAAGACCCCCAAACGAGCTAAGCATCACAAATAATCCCCTATACGGGTGAAATAGAAACAATAAGCTCCACATGGGCGAAACAATACTATCCATAATTTCCAACATCTCATTCTCATACTACGATCTTATCCCATAGTTTAGTTTATAAGAATGATTAACTACCCAATCGGTCTAAAGAAAAATAAACAAACCTAACTCGAAGGCCGAAGCTTCACGTAGACCACTCTATCGGTGCTTTTCCTTTATCAAAAACTCCAGAATGATCCTCCACTATGAAGAAGTCCTAACAATACCCATTTTGCTATGGTTTGGAACTGGAGTTAAAATCGTCCAAAATCTCATCAAAATCAAAAAGGTTAAGATTCGAATTTTATTTAAAAAGCATGTTCTATAAGTAAAAAAGAGTTTATGGTTGAAATGCATTAAAAATGATAAGAATCGAGTCTAAAATCAAATAATTATAAATTTTCCAATTTGGGGGAAAAACGAAAAAACCCTCATTTGAAATCTTGATTTAGAAGTGTTTTAGAAGATAATAATTGAAGAAATTTATAAGTAATTGTTAAAGGAACTTAACAAAATGAAATTTTCTCAAAGATACACTTTAAAATCACCTCTCCTAAGCTCCAATTGATTGAAAATGGTGGGATCTAAAAAATGGGAAAGAATCTATAATTAAGTTCTGCCCTGATATATTTTGCTCATTGCGACCTTGGGATCCTGACTTCTGCAATCGTGGAGTACACTAGAAGAACGCATCATGAAAGTGGGCTCACTATCGTGATTATAAAGCACACGGGGAGCTCATTCTTCATGAACGGGGGCTCGCCTTCCGCGAACGCGAAACACAAGCCCAGAGTAAATGATATGTCCAAACTTACACTCAAATTAAGAAATATGAAGCAGTCGCTGTCAAATATAGAACCCAACTAGGTTGGGTTCAAACTCACAGGGAATGTGGAGGAAATAAGTCTACTCGCACTTATATTCAGTTGTAGTCACTATTTCCTGAAAGTAAAAAATGCATAAAGTAAATTGGGTTTTTATTTGTTTAATCAGTAACACGCATCAATGATCATAGTGAAGAGTAAAATAGACTTATGGTGTTGAACAATATGAGAAGTTAGTTAGGACTGTGTTTCCATGACATGTAACTTGGTAGATGTCTCGTATTGGTGATATCTTCTCAATGCATCACATGTAAAATCTAGCAAGTTATGTACATTTAAATGCCTTTTGGACCTATTAGATTTCATTCTTTACATTCCGGTCTCTAAATGTATATCTAACTAACCCTTGATTTTGACCTCAGAAAACTATCCCTCCCAGGCTCAAGTTCTTAGACGAAGGTTTGTAACTTTGAATCTCATTGTAGTTTTTTTCCTAATCACTAGCCTCTCCCGAGCAAGTAATAAATACATGCGAGTTTTAATTCATGAACTTGTTAAAAGAAAAACAAGATGAAGAAATCTATAATGCATGCTAGAAGAATGAACGAAAATCACCTATACATATGCCTACTTTTTTATTCCGTCATGTTCTCACAACCCTAGTTATGGGATTTACCTACTCATATTCGTAAGCAAAGTATTAAGAATTTGTGTAGAATTCATTAAAACAATACTTACATTTATACGTTATCAAATTTTGGATCAAACAATGAATGATGAATCAACAACGAATGAAATATTCTATTACCATTTGATTCTTGAAAGTAAGTCGAAACTAAACTTCACACAATGTTCAATGCTCAAAAATGTGAATTTTGTAACTCTGAAAATAAAATATGTGCAGGTATTTATTGAATACAAAACCAAGTCCTAAACAAAATAGGATAACTTAAGTTGAGCTAGGTTCACGAAGACTTTTCACGAGCCATGGTGCTGTCCACTTCCCATGGAGATCTGTCGTGGTCTTTGACTTAGCTTCACAGCTTCTGAGTGCATCAGTTCACAACCAAGTTTCACAGCCCATTAGAATATCACGACCCATTCAGGGCTCCATGTAGTTTGCCTTGAATTATTCCTGGACCTTCTAAATATGATCTCACGGTTGTTGTTGATGACCCATTAAGCTTTGCACGAAATATGGTGGGCTTTGTGGGACTTGACTTGAATTTTTGCACCAGCTTTATTATTTCACTTTTACGCTCTTGTTTTACAAGCCTTGATGACTTCCATGATGCATTAAGGGTCTCGTGGGATTTCACTTGGGTAAACTTTTGAACTCATTTTATCGCCTTCTCTATTAACGGCTTATATTCACGAGTCGTATAGGGTTTCATAACCAGTGGAGGGACTTGTGAAGCCATAGCTCCAGTCATCTTCAGTCATAAAATCAACACTTTAGTTTGACCTTGCGCATGGCTTAGTTTTCCTGCAAAATAAACATAAAAGCACAGCATATTTACAATTACATACTTGAAACCCACACTAATTCACCATTTTAAGTGTTGAAAGTGTCATAAATATGTGATACATTAACACCCTCAACGTAGAACCATTGGTTATCCTCAAGCAATGACATAACACAAAACACAATGAGACGCAAATACAAATGACTAAAAGAAGATATACAACAACCCAAACACAAAGTACATGATCCGCTCTTTTAACCAACTCAACTATGAATGCACCAATATTCCAACTAACTCACAAGGATCAATTTACGATATTATACTACTCACAGTCAACCAAATCAATGAAAACAACAATGTACCAGTCAAATTAGCAACCAAACAATGCAATTATGGCGCCCTTACCCCAAAGAAGTCTCTCACACAATATATATAAGAAAAATAGAGATTGAAACGATATCACTCATGCTCTCAAACAACGTTCAATCAATGCACATATACAGACCATAGGCTTGCCTTTATTTTCTACACATTAACTTTTGAATAACTCTTTTAGGATCACAATAAGACTTTCTTTGCTTGTAACGTAGGCTCGGACTTGGTAGGATACGTTTAGGATATAAGTGACTATTTTGTCCCTCCAAGACGATACATTGACTTGGCTACACATTTTCCAACCCCAAACTTGTGTTACCCTTACTTTTTTCCTCTATTTATATCAGGTGTAGTTTGCTCTTTGCTTTCTTTTTCTAATTGTGTTCTCATTACATTTGTTTTTCTGCTATTCTCCTCTTATTTTTCATCTTCCTTGCAACCACAACCTAATTATTTTTTCCCCCTCTCATTACAACCTTTTTTCATACCCCTATTTTTTCTGCTTTTCTCTATAGTAGGCATCCTCAACTTAGGATCTTAGCTTGATTTGAGGTGCATATCATCTAGGAGGGACCAAGGTCAAGATAAATATCTATCATCAGACAGGGAGGGTGAATTGTATTATTTCAAAGAAAAGTTCTTTTTTAGGCTCAAACATTTGGTTCAAAAAGTACAATTTCATTTGTTTGGCTGTTTTTAGGCTAAGTGACTACTTTCAACAACGGCCTATGATCTTGTCCTAATCAAACTATTCAATCATTTAAGTGAGACCAACCAGGAAAGTTCTAGCTTATATATGCATCATTTAAACTAGGGAATTCAGCTTATACACACATGACACATATCTTATACTATTTAGCACCAATCAACACAGTTATGTTCTATCTAGAATTTGATCGACAAGTCAATAAATACAATGTCCTATAGATATCCTAACAATTCAATCTACAGTTAAGATATAATCACATAAGAATTTTCAAAATTTAGACAATCATTTTTATTCGAATCAAAGTATCAAACTTCATAGGCTACTGCATACTTCTACAGACTTTTGTATTTACAAAAGAACAACCTAAACATGTCAGTTCTACTAGATATTATGCTTGAGAGAAAATAAATATGACAACAAAACTCTCAAGCGACCAAGATGGCCCACCCTATCAAAAAATTGTGCATTATCCCTAATACACGTCAAAACTATAAAAGTAAATATAAGAAAGGTGATCATACCTATGACGCACTAGGAGTCAGTCGAAGTCTTAGACATGACACCAATGGTGACCGATACGCTCAATGATGTGGGCTGATCCTAAAGGTTTATCGCCCATAGTAGGAGTGAGTGTGCCTGAAGGTACCTTACTGCTAGCAGTCTCAGGGACTGGAATCTCAAAAATCTGGTCTAGATCAACTCTACTTGTCGAAGCTCTAACTCTCACAACCTCAACTTGCTGCCGCTGCCGCTCCTCTTTCTCTCTTACTTCCCATTTAGAAGCCCGTGCTGCTATCTGAAGGCACTTAGCCTCAGCCTTCTCAACTTTTGCTGAGTCATGTAGGGACTGGACCTATCGTGATGCTTCTTTCCCTTTACCTTTTTATCTAGCTCGGATGCCTGAACCTTGACCTTTACCTCAACTAATCGAGTGGTCTCAGGAGGGTCAAAAAAAATTGCATTAAGGCATCAGTGGTTATCGAAGGTGAAACAGTGGAAGACTTCTTTTTCAGCATAGCCAAGTCCTGATATAGGGAATCCCATTGTGCCTGCATGGAATCGGCCTCCATAGAACCCAAGCTATCAATTCATGCTATGAGGTGGGACTCTAGTCCATCTACGCGACCCTGTAATACAATAATCTCCTGCCTGAGGTCGGTGTGAAGTTATGCCTTTGCTGTTATACTTGAGTCTGAACCAACTGTGGGAGACGCTTAATGACTTGGTCCAGTAGCATCCTTGTATGATGCTGATCAGCTATTAACCTAGAAATAAACTTGTATGGTACAATCACCATCATCCCAGTTCTTACTACTATAGAAGGAGACCATATCTCAACCTTGGGCTGCTCTGAAGCCTCGATGATAGGTGGGGTAATAGGGACCCCCTCTAAGGATAGAGTGGTCGGTAGTGGATCCAGCGTGATAGTGACTGGAATGGTAGTTTGGGATGTCCTAACCTTATAAAGCTAGTTATTGACATCCTGTATCATTGCAATGTTTGTGGATTTGGTGACTCTAGTGCGCTTATCTATGAACTGGCAAATAAGAACTCTAGTATATGTGCATAAACTCTGAATCAAGCAAGGAAAAGGAAGCCTGTCTTTTTCTTTGAGGTCTCAATCTCGAATTTTAGTCTCAATCAAACAACCACATTTAAAGCATATCGAGCCATGATACAAGCAACCAGGGATGCCTGAGATTAGATGAGGGTATTATCACTAACTGTCGATCTCAAGTAGGTACGAACCACTATACACTAGAAATTTACCGTGAAAGTCAGGGACGCCTTTATAATCAACTGTCTTAGGTTTGTCACCAAGTTGCCTCGGTGCCTTCGATATCATTTGTTGTGTTATCTATCCCAGAATGTTGTCCTAGGAGATATAATCCTCTATCTGCTCCTCATACATCACCTAGTGGTGTCTGTGTTCATATAGCCCTGTTAGATGTGGAGCATACTCTAGACCATGAAAGAACCAAATGATAGTGTCCTCTAAAATGTCCACCCGGGCACTCTTTATTTGGATCTCCTCCAAGGGTAGTATCTTTAAAGGTAACTCATTTTTCTTCTGTGATAATTCTCCAATAATAGAGTTTAATAGGGTAGAAGCATAGGTGGAGTAGAATTCTTATGTAAGCCACTCACCGTAATAGCCCTGTGGTCTACTTATCCATTCAAACTGGTGGTTATCGAACACTGCTTTGATCTCGCCTACTGATGCTAGGTTGTTGGTGAAAACCCTAATCTCTAGAACTATAGCCCATGTGCTGAGGCCACTAGAACATTTGGACAGGCTATTGTTAAAGATATGTTGGGACCCCGGCACAATCTACCTAATCCTCAAGAAATTAATAAGCGCTCTTTAGGAGACCTGATCAGACTACTAGTGGATGCAAACCTCTCAATATTATGTCCTCTCTTAGCTTCATCCTTACCATTGACAAAGCCATTAGAATCATCAGTGGACCACTCTTCCTTAATATTTTCCTCATTTCTAAAACCTGCTACCTCCTTTTCAGACTAGGAGTGGGCAGTTTTGGCCTCGAAAACATATTTAGCTCTGGTGGTACATGGTGAGTGAGAGGAGATAGTCATGGTGCATCATATTACAGAGCCACTAGATGCCTCATTCTCTAACTTGTGATCCAAATTGTTAGCCATTCCTCAGATGGCGTGTCATGTAGTCATGACGGAAGTGTCTTGCATTTGGGTCCCATTCTACTTGTAGAGGCGACAAACAATTAGTCTTTACATAAGAGAGTGTGATGAATTGAATGGGTACTTAGACTTCCTCGTAATTGTGTAAACATGTTAATGTGACTTAATAATGACGTCGCTTAATCCATCATAGGGCAATCACACAAAAAATCAGAATTAAAAACTTATTTTTGGTGTTTTTTAAGTTTTCCAATTTTTCTATATTTTTTTCATCTTTTTCTTAACGAGAGGTTATCACGGTCCGGTAAGAGTTACACAACTCATGGATAATAACGTGAAGGGGTTCCAGTGTTCAGGTGTAGAGAACTTGTTTGAAAGTTTCCTAAATGTTGGATCACAGATGCCTTAATGATCCGTGAAGAGGTTCATGTCCCGTGAAGCCTCTTGTGGTCCTTCACTGAGCAAATTTTCTCACTGAGGGAACAACGAACATATTCATGATTTGTCAAGTGCAATATAGATCGTGAACATGCCTTCATCCCCAGGCATGTCAGTCAACATGGAATGTTCTTCCTACGTTTATAATCAACACAATAGACACAATTTAGGCACTATAAAAGCAATTACACTCAAACCTAGTTCCATTAACTATGATTTAATGAACACAAATGAGAACAATTAATACACACACCTAATTTCATCAATATGTAGTGAGTTCAAAGAGACATTTACTTTCACACTTCAAAAAGGATCAAAGTACAAAGGCATAGGGATTGGGTGTCGGGGGGAGATCTATTTTGATGCCTTTGTTGTGTTAGAATCACTTGACAGTGACTATCAAGGGTGTTTTGGTGGTTTAGAATCTGAAGGAAAGGTTCGTGTATGGGAGGGAATTTGAATTGAACCATTTTGGGTGAACATCTGGGTAAAAACCCATTCACAATTTGGGAATTAGGGTTAATATAAGTTGACCGACTTAGCTTCCATAGCTCGTGTAAAGCACCACAGGCCGTTGTCCCTTTCATGGTATATGACTTAGATAAAATTGCAAAAAGCTTGACGGTTCATGGAAGGCTAAACGGTCCCTGAAAAGTTTCATAGGCCATAAACCCAACCGTGAACTTGAAGCCTTATAATCATGTTGCCTACACGCCCACACGCCTCTGGCCATCACTACAAGATCTATATAGTGGCCCATGGTGAAGTGACTTGGGTCAGTTTTTTGAGTTTTCTCCTTTGTTGGATTCCTGCACTTACAGAACACACTGTTACACTATAAAAACTTCAGAAAACATAATTAAACCTATTACAAGTGCAATCCTTGGGTTGCCTCCCAAATAACGCTTGATTTAACATTGTGGTAGGATGCGGGTCACTTGACTACTCAGAATTCATCAAGTTTCTCGAAGGGTTTCCTGATGTACCATAGATGTACAGTGCTTTTAATACTTTAAACTTGAGAATTTTCATGTCTTTTAAGTGTTTGTTAGCATATTTGATGTTAGTTGTGTTTATTTTGCAGGAAACCAAGTTTGAGAATTAGTTGAGGAATCACGACACTGATGTCAGGAGATTTTGGAGTTTATGAGTTTATCCTATGACTCGTAGTTACTTCTATGGCTCTTAGGTATCAATTGCCAAAACAGAAGAGAGGAATGATGTTAAAGCTAAAGGTTACGAGTCAATTCTATGACTCATTCTATTCTTACGAGTCATTAGTTGAATTCATCAAAATAAAGTGAAGAATGAAGGCAAAAGTGAAGATTTTTATGAGTCACGTCTACGACATAAATCACACTCATAGAAGAAGCTGTAGGATATGAAACCAAGTCTATTTTTATGACTCAAGTTTACGAGTCATCCCAAAAGTTATGAGTTGTATAAGGCTTACTTGAAGAAGAAGAATTTATCAGTGCAAGGTGCTAGATTACAAGTTGGGTCTATGACTCGTCAACCCAATAACGATTCTTAGAAATGAGTCGTAGGACCCAAGCCAACTTAAAGTTGCTTGATTTTTCCAAATTCATATTTATTTAGGATTAGTTGTCTATAAATATACTCTTTAGGTTTATTTTTACTTTATGCAGATTTTTGGATTTGAGAATATAGCTTGAACTACTTTTGGGCTTGTATTCTTGAATCCGGTTTTTGTTATTTGATATTTTCGTTCGGATTTTATTTAAAGATTTTAGATTCTCACAATTAGTATTGTAAGTTCATGATTTCTTTTACACCAAATATTCTTGATTGTGATCACATAATTATGAGTAGCTAATTTCACAACTAGGGTTGTGGGAACAATGAAGAATAAATGACGTAGACTTAATAAAAAGTAATTCTTAAATAGTGCGCATGCATGTATTATTTTTCCCTTCGTTTTGATTGCTTTTTAATGGTGGCCAACGTTAGATCTCACATTATCCCTACTTGCCAAATCAAGAAGGTAACGGATGGAAAAAAGAATTAAACAATGAGATTTGGGGCAAATCATTCTCATCTAATTAGCTTGAATAGATTAAGGGATAGCTAAATTTGGGATCATTGGTAAGGGTTGGTAAGTTGCATAGTGAAATTCACTTATTTTCCAGATCAAGGACTTAGGTAAACTTAACTTACCGATTCAACATGGAACACACTAGGAAAGAATTATTAGTAAAAAAGGTCTACATAGTTAAGGATTTGTGAGGAACACATATACTCTAGTTTCATTTAATATTGATTTAAACCACATTAAATTGTTACTTTGTTAATTGGTGCTTGTTATTTGATTTGTTAATTAGTTTTTTATAAAAATTCCCCCTTTCTTTACAGAAATAAATTGATTACTAAAACAAATAATGAATGCTTAATCTAAATCTAAACCATATTTTTGGTGGGATCGATCCTAACCTTTGTTAGGTTCTATGTTTGATCAACGATCGCTTTATACTTCCTTAGGGAGGTGTAATTTGAGCGTATCAAATTTTGGTGCCAGTGCCGAGCAATTTGTCTTTTAGATTAGATTAATTTTTTTTATTTGATTTGTAGTCATTATTTTCTTATTTTACATTGTTTTTCTTTTTGTTTGTGCTGAAACAAGTTTTGATTCCTAGTTCATCTCAAATATGAGAAGTCAAGGCATTCCCTTGATTCTCTTTAATCCCAAAATTGAAAGAGCACCACACAAGATGGCGAACTACAATAATAACAACGATGGACACGAACTTGGTGATGACGCAGAGCATATTAGAGGGCAACACACAAATGTACCATAACATCAACCACAAAACGTTCTTAACAATTCACCAGTAGCAACACAACATCCTCCCCCCAGACAACAACCTAAATTCAACATATGGAATAACTATGGGGTCAACCCTGACGCCATTGGAACTACTGGTGCCATTGTATTACCTCCATTGCCGCCTAGAACTAAGTTTAGCATCATATGAGGATTGATTCAAATGTTTCATAGTAGAGGACTATTTGCTGGCTTGCCATCTGAGGATCCACACACCCATCTCAATAATGTGGTGTACATTTACAAAAGTAGTGTCGGCGACCTAGGGCTAACCATGGATGTTATCAGACTATATGTTTTTCCATTATTCCTTACTGGTGAAGCTACAATTTGGTTGTTCGAGCTTCCATACAACTCCATCACAACTTGGGGCGAATTACATGTGGCATTCATTGAGAAGTATTTCCCATTGTCAAAGAAGTTGAAACTAATAGACCGAATCAACAATTTTCAATAGATGTCGAGAGAGTTAATTAGTGGATCCTAGGAGAGATTTATAAAGTGTCTATAAAGTGTGCCAAATCATAAAATAGAAGATGAGTCACTTCTTGAGCTATTCTACTGTGCACTAGATGATAATGGAAAAGCTGTCGCAGACACCATCACTGGCAGAGCAATTTTGACCAACATTTTTCAATGCCATCGATCATCAAGGTAGAGTGCCAAGTCATGATGATTATAGATATGAGGAATATGCATACTATGTGAATGATCAAACAAGGGTTTTTCGGACTAATGCCCAAGCATCCAATCAGGATGTTTGGCACCAAGGTCAAGAAAACCAAGGTCGAAACTATAATAACTTCAATTGATAGGACCATTAGAACCATGACAATAACTATAATCATGAAGGGAACTATAATCACGAGAAAAACTATAATCAGAATGGATACAATAATCGCAACCTTGGATAAGACAGAGAAGGCCATTGGGGAAGGAAGGATAACAACAAGAGTGGTGCATAAATCCTACCCGAAAATCGAGATGGGGGATCCAGACTTGCAAGAATCAAAGACATGATGGCAAAGATAATGAAAAAGTATGACACAATGGAGGATAATCTTAAGGAGATACGCGTTGATCTTTTCGGAATGAATCAAAAAGTTGAGTCACATTCTACATCCATAAAACTTATCGAGCAACAATTGCGGTAGATTTTGTCATCTTTGAATCCATGCCAGAAAGGAACTCTCCCAAGTAATACAATTCAAAATCCAAAGAATGACGGACAATGTATGGATGTGACCACTTGAAGTGGCATTCAAATAGTGGATCTACCAATTCCATAAATTGAGGATGATGCATACGAATCAGCTATTAGTGAGGATGAAACATAGAGAAAAAATGAGGAAGATGCAGTGGGAAAAAAGCTAAGCACCAACAACCTAAAAAAGGAGATAAAAATCAGAATGAGAACTCAAGCAATGTGAAAGATTCTAGTCTAACTCCAATTCCAATGCAACAACCTCCTCCACCTTTTCCACAAAGATTGGAAAAGAAGGCTGAAGACGAAAAGTTTCTTAAGTTTATTTCCATGTTGAAATAGATTTCGGTGAATGTTCCTTTGGTAGAGGCCCTAGAACAAATGCTTGGATATGCCAACTTTATAAAGGATATTTTCACAAAGAAGAGAACGGTGAGCTTTAAATCGATTGATAACTTGCATCATTGTAGAAAAATAGCTACTCGCTCACTTGTATAGAAATATGAAGATTCTAAAGCATTCACCATAAGGGTATTCAACTTTGCAAAGGCATTATGGGACTTGGTTGCTAGCATTAACTTGATGCCGCTAACAGTATTTCAACAACTGGGCTTGGGAGCCCCCAAATTGATGTCAATGAGGCTCTTGATGGTAGATCGTATTGTGAAAAAGCCTGTGGACATTATTTATGATGTTTTAGTGAAGGTCAAGTCATTTATCTTCCCCACAAACTTCATCATTCTTGATTGCAAAATAGATTTTGATGTTCCTATCATTCTGGGTAGACCATTCTTACCAACTGGACGTGCTTTGGTGGACATGGAAATATGTCTGCTAAAGTTTTGACTAAATAATGAAGAAGTGGTATTCAACGTATGTCGAGTAATGAAGCATCATAATAAGTTGTGAGTAGTGTCTGTGATTGATGTTGTTGATGATATACAATCGATAATACCTACTGAGGAGAGATTGGGTGTTGAAGCTCTAGTTGATATCATCATGAACTTTGATAAAGATCATATCGGGGAGATAGTTTATGCACTAAATTGCCATGGGATTTTTAACCACGTACAAAAGAGACTCGACTTAGACTTGAAAAATAAAGCAACTCCTCTTATGAAACCATCCATTGAGGAACCTCCAAATTTGGAACTCAAAGCGCTGCTATCTCACTTATAATATGTATTCTTGGGGCCCAACAACACACTGCCAGCCATAATAGCTGCCGATCTTCACCTAAAGCAAATGAAAGCTCTTATATCTGTCTTGTGATATTTTAAAAGAGCAATATGATAGTCCATAGACGACATCATAGGTATCCCACCGGGTATATGTACTCACAAAATCCAACTTATACCAGACTTCAAACCAAGCATTGAACATCAAAGGCATCTTAACCCACCTATGCAAGAGGTAGTTAAAAAAGAGATCATTAAGTGATTAAATGCTAGAGTTGTTTATCCAATCACAGATAGTAATTGGGTAAGTCCTATCCAAATGTGCCAAAAAGGGTGGTATTACTATGGTGCCAAACGCAATGAATGAGCTCATCCCAATGAGGCCTGCCACTAGTTGGAGGGTATGCATGGATTTTTGCAAGTTGATCTCATGGATAAAAAAAGATCACTTTCCAATGCCTTTCATGGATCAGATATTGGACCGTCTCGCTGACAAATGATGGTACTATTTTCTTGATGGTTATTCGAGGTATAATAAGATTTCTATAGCACCCGAAGACCAAGAAAATACCACCTTCACATGTCTATATTGGATATTTACTTTCAAAAGGATGCCATTCAAATTGTGTAATGCACCGATGACTTTTTAACATTGTATGATGTCTATATTTCTAGATATGGTGGAGGATACAATCGAAGTCTTCATGGATAAATTTTCCATAGTTAGTGAGTCATTTGACAATTACTTGGCTTATCTCCAAGATGTACTAAAAAAGTGTGAAGAGTGCAACCGTGTGCTTAATTAGGAGAAGTGTCACTTTATGGTGAAAGAGGGCATAATGCTAGGTCACAAGATTTCAAGCAAATACATAGAGGTAGATCGAGCAAAGATTGAGGTAATTGCAAAGTTACCTCCTCCCATTTCCATCAAAGGCATTCAAAGCCTTTTGAGACACGCCAGATTTTATCATCGCTTTATCAAAGACTTCTCCAAAATAGCTCATCCTTTATGCAAACTACTAGAGAAAGAGATGAAGTTTATTTTTGATAAGGCCTGTTTAAAATCATTCGAGGAGTTAAAGAAAAGGTTAGTATCAGCTCCAATCATCATTTCACCATATTGGGAGCAGTCGTTTGAGGTCATGTGTGATGCAAGTGGAGTAGCACTTGGCGTAGTATTAGGACAAAGACGCGATAAGATTCTACATCCAATATACTATGCTAGCAAAGCCTTAATTTTTCTCAAAGAAACTAGACCGTGACCGAACAAGAGTTGCTTGTGGTAGTAATCACTTTCGAGAAGTTTTCATCCTACTTGCTTGGCACCAAAGTCATTGTACATACCGACCATGCAATATTAAGATATGTCATGGCAAAGAAGGATGCTGAGCTGAGACATGTTCGTTGGGTATTATTATTATAAGAGTTTGACTTTGAAGTGAAAGACCAAAAAAGAAATGAAAAACAAGTTGCTAACCATCTTTCTAGGCTTGAAGAAGAGGCAGTGTTAAAGTTGGAAGATGGAGTTGAAATTGATGACATCTTTTCAGATGAACAAGTATTGGTAGCATCACATGACTTAATTCCATGGTTTCCCGATATTTCTAACTACTTGGTAAGTGATATAATGCTGTCCGAATTGAATGTTCACCAATGCTGCAAGTTCATGTTCGATGTGAAGAAGTTTTTTTGGGAAGAACCTTACTTGTTCCATGTTTATGCCAATGGTATTAGTCGTCGCTCCGTACTTGAAGTTAAGATGATGAGTATTTTGGAGGCATGTCATTCATCGCATGTTGAAGGTCATCATAGTGATATCCATACAACCTACAAAATTCTACAATGTGGGTACTACTGGCCAATAATTCATCAAAATGCTCATGATTTTGCCAAGTCTTATGATCATTCTCAAAGGGAAGGAGGAATTTTAAGGAAATATGAACTCCTACTCACTTCTATTCTAGTCATTAAACTGTTCGACGTATGGGGAATTGACTTCATTGGTTCTTTTGTGAGTTCGAGTGGAATGAAGTACATCCTTGTGGTGGTAGACTATGTATCTAAATGGGTAGAAGCTGATGCAGTTCCCAACAATTAATCAAGGAGTGTCACCACCTTCCTCAAGTGAAATATCTTCTCAAGATTGGGTAACCAAGGGCAATAATCAGCGATGGAGGTTCCCACTTTTGCAATCGATTCTTCAAAGCAGTACTGAAGAATTATGGGGTTCGATATAGTGTAGAAACTTCTTATCAGCCACAAACTAGGGACAAGTTGAGGTAATCAATTGTGAAATTAAGCAAATACTTGCAAAGACAGTGAATGCAAATAGAAAGGATTGGTCAAGGAAGCTTGGTGATGCTTTATGGGCTTACCGCACTATATTCAAGACTCTCATAGGTATGTCACCTTATCAATTTATCTTTGGGAAATCTTGCCATCTGCCTGTAGAGTTGGAACACAAAGCTATGTGGGCGTTGAAGAAGTTGAATATGGATTGGTATGCCTCATCAAAGCAAAGGATGAATCAAATAAATGACCAATACCGGCAATTATGTTTCTCCGGATCAAGCCATGGTCATTGCTTTTTTGATGGTGGGATATAAGTTTGATTTTATCAAGATCATCATCGCCAAAATATATGAGTGGGCCATTCGGTAGAACACCTCAATCTTCTTTCTTTTTCTTGTATTTGTATTGTGTCGCAAGTCCATAGTCTCATTGATTGTAGGGGTTGAACCATTGACTAGAGTGAGTAGGACATAATATATTGGGCTCATTCGAGATGATACAAACCCCTTTAGAAAGCAGCGTGATCTATACCCGGAGGTGAGGCTACCTGACTTTGAGAACATCCAATAGCCTGCCCAAGCTAATTCGGAAGCTGGTCCAAACCATGAGACACCCTTCATGGAGCCATCTAAGGCTACCCCGACTACCTCTATAGTCCCATCTACTAGCACACCGCATCCTCAGACCATAGGCTTAGTCACTATCTCGATTGAAGCACTCCAGACCTTGATACAGCGATAGAGGCTAAACTTGGACACTTGATTCAGCAACTCAAACCATGGGTCTGAAAAGATATCACTAAATCAGAGAAGAGCATAGAAGATAAGTTCGAGGTTGCCTTGGCTGAGTGGGAATGATAGATTCATGCATACATTGATTCCTTTGAGCTTAGAGTGAATAAGAGGCTGTAGTCTTCTTCGAGTCTGACAATACTGCTGTCCGGATAAAGGTTGGATTACTATGTGCCGAGGTCGCATCTTTAGCCACACCAGCTCCTATATCATTTATTGTGCCTGTTGTCCAGCCAACGATATTGTTTGATTTTTTTGAGAATGATTAGTCAGAGGTGTCAAGATATAAAATACCTCATATTGATGATGATACTCAGGAAATGGCTGAGGCTAGGAAGAGGTAGAAGAAGGAGCTCCATGATTTAGAGAAGGCCACACGGGTATCTAGAGTGACCAAGGAGCTGCGATGAGAGAAATGGCAGTGTACTATTGGAGCTTCGATCTCATGAGTTGATACTTGCTACTGCACCGGGATCCACACCGATGGACCCAGATGCTCCTATATATACTGTGACGCTTATGCACCACATGTTCTTATCTTCTCTCCCTTACATTTTACTTATTATTATAATGAATTGAGGATAATGCAAGGTTTTTCACGTTGGGGTGGGGTGGTTATTAGTGAACGAGTATCTTGGCGAAGTCTGAGTACCCTAGACACTCGATTAAATCCTTAGGGTATTCTTTCATGTTTTCTTTTTTCCTATAGGACCCTTTTTATTTATATTGAACTCACATGTTTTGGATGTAAATGTGAGATAAGAGTAGGGATCTATGGCATGATGGCTAGAAGGTTTTAAACGAAAAAATAGATCCCTCCAAAATTGACTTGAAATAGTGTGACTATTTCTTTGATATATTGACTATGTAGGATCTTTGTGTGACTTAATATAAACTGATATGATAACACATGACTTAGACGGAAATATGAACCAAATATTGATAATTGATAATGAAACTTGATGCCAAGTGTTTGTGAGGAATTTTGTGTGTTCTGACCATTTATCTCAATCTAGAACTTGCCCCGTTGGTCGTACTATGATAATTGAGATATTGATTAGGAAAGGATCATAGGTCATTTTTGAATCAATCCACTTAGCCTTAAAATAAACAACCAAATACCGTTTTACCCTTTTAACTAAAGATTTGAGCCTCTTAAAAGACCTTTTTATTTCAAAAACGCATACTTCAAATGTCCCTATCCCTAATTATAATCCTTTGTTTTGGCCCTGTTCCATCCAAGGGCAATGTGCACCTCAACTCTGGCTAAAATCCTAAGTTGAGGGTGTCTACTATGAGAGGAAAGCAAGAAGAGAAGGGGTATGAGAAAAGAAAAGCAAGAAAATAAAAGGTGTGAAAAGTGAGGTGTGATAAAGAAAAGCGAAAAGAAGAAAAAGGGGTGAGGGGCCGAGTTGAACAAATAACTTAGCAAGTATAAATAATGAAAAGCATGAATCATAAGAAAAGTGCTGAGAAACGATCAAACAAAAGCCACACCCAAAGCAAAAGTGAAATGCAAAAAGTAAGAGTAAAATGAGTTGTAGGTTCCAAGACGTGGCAACAAAGTTTAAACTAGTGATTGAGGAAGGCCAAAAGTCACTAAAATCCAAATACGCCACACCTATACCCGAGCCTACTTTACAAGCCAAAAAAGTCCTATAGTGATCCTAATTCAAACTGTTCAAGTCTAAGTATTGAAAATAAGGGCAAGCCTATGGTATTGTGCATGAATGTCTGAATTTCTTTTGTGAGCGTGAGTGTTTTTCACATCCCTGAGTTCTAAAGAAAGATTAAAATATGTGTAAAGAAAGGGATTTATTTTTGGTGAGGGCACAAGTGACAATGTTGAAATAATCATGAAAATGGTGAACGTTATTTTTTCATGTGAGTTTGTCTAGAAAGGGATTTATTTTTGGTGAGAGCACAAGTGACAGTGTTGAAATAATCATGAAAATGGTGAACGTTATTTTTTCATGTGAGTTTGTCTTTTGTTGTTGAAGTGTCTAATATTGATCCACATAAGTTAGTTTGATTTAAAATAATGGTTGCAACGATATCATGAATGAAAACTGGAAGGGGTCGAGAATCAATAGCCTTGTGATTGCTGTAAATTCTTGATCTTATATTGCATTATGTCATTTTAGTATAGTAGTGTCACTTGAGGACATGCAACCATTTTAAGTTGAGGGTGTTGATGTACCATGGATTTACAGTACATTTAATAATTTAAACTTGAGAATTTGCATGTCTTTTAAGTTTTTTAGCATATTTGATGTTAGTTGTGTTTATTTTGCAGAAAACTAAATCAGAGAGTTAGTTGAGGAATCACAGCATTGATGTCAGGAGATTTTGGAGTTTATGAGTTTATCCTATGACTCATAGTTAATTCTACGGCTCATAGGTATTAATCGTTAAAACAGAAGAGAGGAATGAAGTTAAAGCTAAAGGTTATGAGTCAAGTCTATGACTCGTTCTCATTATTACGAGTCATCGGTTGAATTCCTCAAAATGAAGTGAAGAATGAAAGCAAACGTGAAGAGTATGAGTCATGTCTACGGCTCGTTCACATTCTTACGAGTTGTAAATAACACTTGTAGAAGAAACTCCAGGAGATGAAACTAAGACTGTGTTTATGACTCAAGTTTGTGAGTCGTCCTAAAAGTTATGAGTCGTAGAAGGCTGTCATGAAGAGGAAGAGTTTATTAGTGGAAGGTGATAGATTATGAGTTGGATCTATGACTCGTCAACCCAATGACGATTCATAGAAATGAGTCGTAGGACCAAAACCGACTTAAAGTTTCCTGATTTTTCCAAATTCATATTTATTTAGGATTAGTTATCTATAAATAAACTCTTTAGGTTTATTTTTACTTTATGCACGTTTTTGGGTTTGAGAATATAACTTGAATTACTTTTGGGCTTGTATTCTTGAATTCTGATTTTTTTATCGATATTTACATTTGGATTTTATTTGAAGATTTTGGATTCTCACAATTATTATTGTAAGTGCATGATTTTTTATACCAAATATTTTTTATTGTGATCACATAATTATGAGTAGCTAATTCCACAAATAGGGTTATGGGAACCATGAAGAATTAATGGCGTAGACTTAATAAAAAGTATTTCTTGTATAGTATGCATGCATGTATTGTTTTTCCCTTTGTTTTGATTTCTTTTAAATGGTGGCCAACGTTAGAACTCGCCTTATCCCTACTTGACGAAACAAGGAGGTAACAAATGGGAAAATGAATTAAAAAATAAGATTTGGGACTAATTATCCTCATCTTAGTAGCTTGAACGGATTAAGGGACAGCTAAATATGGGACTATTAGTAAGGGTTAGTAAAGCATACACTCGTAGACAGATCAAGTTGCATAGTGAAATTCACTTATTTGCCGGATCAAGGACTTAGCTTAACTTAACTGACTAATTCTACATGTAACACACCAGGAAAGGATTACTAATAAAAAAGGTCAAGGTCTACATAGTTAAGGATTCGTGAGGAATGCATAAATCCTAGTTTCAATTCATATCGATTTAAACCACATTAAACTTTTACTTTGTTAATTGGTTCTTGTTATTTAATTTTTATAAAAATCCCCCCTTTCTTTATGGAAATAAATTGATTACTAAAGTAAATAATAAATGCTTAATCTAAATATAAACCATATTCTTTGTGGGATCAACCCTAACCTTTGTTAGGTTCTATATTTGATCAACGATTACTTTATAGTTCTTTAGGGAGGTGTAATTTGAGCGTATCATTGACTTCCATGAAGCACCTGATTTAACATTGCGGCACCAGACAGGTTCCTTGATTAATCAAACTCCATCAAAGTGGAGCTCTTCGACTATCTTTGCTTCTTTCTTTGCTCCTAAATACAACTTGACACGCTGACCATTCACTTTAAACTAGTGCCCATCTTGTTTCTCGAGTGCTATTGCACCATGTGGAAATACTCATGCTTTGGTGAAAGGGACAGACCATTTTGACTTTAACTTTCCCAAAAAGAGTCTGGCTCTAGAGTTGAACACCACCACCAAGTCACCAGGGCAGAACTCTCTTTTCTCAATACGTCGATTGTGGTATAAATTCATTCCTTCTTTGTATAGAGCTTCTCTCTCATATGACCTTAGACGGACCTCATCTATCTCATTGATATTCTCTAACCTCATATTGTCGGCTTTGCTCTAACTCAAATTTAACTTCTTAAGTGCCCACAACGCCTTGTGCTCTAACTCTATAGGAAAATGACATGCCTTTCCAAACACTAATTGATATGGTGACATACCAATTGGTGGTTTAAAATCTATCTGGTATGCCTATAATGCATCATCAAACTTCCTCGACCAGTTAGTTCTATTTGCATTCATGGACTTGGCCAATATCTCCTTGATTTCCCTATTGGACACTTCAACTTGCCCGCTTGATTGAGGGTGATATGGGGTAGATACTTTGTGTTGTTTCACCCCGTATTTATCCAATTGAGTCCGGAGGATCATGTTGCAAAAATGGGACCTCCATCACTGATGATTTCTCTAGGAGTGCGAAACTTGGAAAATATATTCTTCTTTTGAAAACCAACTTCACTCTTACTCTTATTATCCACCAAGGCTACTGCTTCAACCCATTTGGAGACGTAGTCAACTACAACTAGAATATATACTACATCCCATACAAACTCACAAATGGCCCAATGAAGTTGATTTCCTAGACATCAAAAAGCTCAACCTCTCGGATTGGAGTCATAGGCAATTCTTGGCGCCTTGATATTGCACTTTGTCTTTGGCATTTGTCATAAAATTTTGCCATATCATATGCATCTCTATAGATGGTGGTCTGGTAATAACCACATTAAAGTTAGTTTTAAGTTGTTTGGGCTCCACTATGATGTCCACCCACTAGAGAAGATTGACAAGCCTCAAGAATACTCAGCATCTCAGCTTCCGGCACACACTACCTGATCAGATTGTCAACATACATTCTAAACAAGTAAGGATTATCCCAGAAATACCCGTTCACATCATGTAAGAACTTCTTCCTCTACTGGAATGTCAGATCCTATGTCATTATATCACTAACCAAATACTTGGCAAAGCCAGCATACCAAGGAATGAGGTCAAGAGTAGCGATTAATACCTACTCATCTGAGAATGAGTCATCAATCTCAATCTCGCTCCCATCTCTTTTCTCATTTTTTACCCTCGACAATTAGTCTGTTATTTGATTTTCACAACCCTTTCTGTCCTAGACTTCAAAGTCAAACTCCTGTAGCAAAAGGACCTATTTGATCAACCATGGATTTACATCTTTCTTTTCCATTAAGTATCTTAGAATTGCATGGTCAGTGTGCACTATCACTTTTGTAGCCAAAAGGCACACTCTGAATTTCTCAAAGGCATAAACAATTGCTAGCAACTCTTGCTCAGTAATAGTATATTTCTTACGGGCTACATTTAGTGCCTTGCTTGAATAGTATATGGGGTGAAATATCTTTTTATGCTTTTTCCCTAGCACAACCCCCAAAGTGACACCACTAGCATCACACTTGATCTCGAATAGTTCAGACCATTCTGGAGAAACAATCACTGGAGCTGAAATTAGTTTCTCTTTCAGACACTTGGATGCCTTCATGCATGCCTCATCAAAATAAAACTTTACCTCCTTCTCTAATAACTTGCACAAGGGATATGAGAAGTCCTTCATGAATCGCCTGTAGAAGCCTGCATGTCCCAAGAAACTTTGAATACCTTCGCAGAGATAGGAGGGGGGGACTTCTCAATAACATCTATTTTCTCTTTGTCCACCTCCCGACCTTTCTCAGAAATCTTGTGTCCCAGTGCTATACCTTTTTTGACCATGAAATAGTACTTTTCCTAGTTAGGAACTAGGTTGTTCTCTTCATATCTCTGCAATGCCCTGCTAAGATTGTACAACAGGTATCGAAAGTGTAACATATCACAGAAAAGTCATCCATGAATATCTCTAAAGTATCCTCCACTATATCTGAGAAGATAGACATCATACACCTCTGGAATGTGGGAGGAACATTACATCGTCTAAAAGGCATGAGGTTGAACACAAAAGTTCCATATGGACATGTAAAAGTATTTTTTTCTTGATCCTCTAGCACTATAGAAATCTGATTATAGCTAGAGTACCCATCTAGGAAGCAATAACAACCTCTACCTGCCAGCCTATCTAGCATCTGGTCTATGAAAGGCATTGGAAATAGTATTTCAAGGTCCATTTATTTAGTTTTATTTAATCCATGCAGAATTGCCATCCTATGATCGGTCTACGTAGAACCAACTCATTTTTGTAGTTCTCTACAACTGTCATACCCCATTTTTAAGGACACACTAGACCGGGCTTGCCCAACTATTGTCTGAGATTGGATAAACCATGCCTGCATCAAGCCACTTTACAATATCCTTCTTCACCACCTCTCATAGGTAGGTTTACTCAATTTGAGGGATATAATCCTCTTCCAACTGAATTTTATGAGTGCAAATGCCTGAGGGTGTATCTATGATGTCACTAATGGTCCAACTAATTACTTTCTTATACCTCTGCAAGACCTTGACAAGTGCTCTAGCCTGCTCCTTATTCAAATCTGCATCAATAATGATTGGCAAAGTATTATCCTCGCCCAAAAACACATAGCTCAGATGAAATGGCAACTCTTTTAGTTCAAGTATAAGCATCTGGATAGTTTGGCAGGAGGAGTTGGTCTGTTCTTCAAATCAAGATCTAGCTTCTTAGGAGCATAAGCGTGTGATACCATGCCTTACAAAGAAATTACAATTTCATCATTTTCCTCAAAACCATCACCCTCAAAGCTTATGATCATAACAACCAAAGTCTCAATAGTGAATCTCTCCTTAGTGGACACCTCAATAACCGCATCATTAGCTACATCTATCACGGATATCACATACCTGTCACTCGCCTGCTTTATTGATTTACACATGTTGAACTTAACTTCTTCATTATTGAGCTTGAAGGTGAGCTCACCATTTTCTATATCTACCAAGGCTCTACATGTGGGAAAAAATAGCCTTTCAAAAATTATGGGAACCTCAAAGTCTAAGATGACAAAATCTGCAGGGAGTGTAAAATGGTCAACTCTAATGAGCACATCACATAAAATTCCCACAGGCTTCTTCATTAATCGGTTAGCCATCAACAACCTCATTGTAGTCAGTTTAGGGGCTTACAAGACCAACTATCTGTAGATCACTAGTGGCATGAGATTTATGCTTGCTCCTAAGTCGCACCATGCTATTGAAAAGTTGAATGTGCCAATGCCTAAATCCTCCTTTTTCTCACCAACGACCTTGTAGCAACAGAACTATAATGGTCTAGGTTATCAGCTAGCTCAATAGAAACTGTCTTCTTCTTTGTGACTATGTCCTTCATGAATTTCACATAACCTGACATTTTTTCCAATGCTCCCACCAATGGAATATTCAGATACAGTTTTTTTCAGCATAATAATAAATTTCATGAATTTGCCATCTTCAACCTTCTTCTTTGGTCTCTTAGGGAATGAAGAAGGTAGTTTGTGAATCAGTGTCAATGGGTGTACTACCTCTTTATCAACTTGCTTTTTTCATTTTGCCTTTTTAGTCAGCGTTGGCTCTACTACCAGCTCCTCAACTTTGGCATCATTATCTATGATAACAATATCATTGGCACCACTCTTTGCTTGCTCATTAGTGTCGGATGCAACATTCTTTTCCTGCTCAATACCTACACGTGTTGGTACTTGAATCATCTTACTATTCATAGTTGTCATCGCCATACATTGATCGTCTTTCTTCGGGTTTTGTATAGTTTTGCTAGGAAGTGTGTCATTCTTTCTCTGATTCAATATCGCTGATAGCTGTCCTATCATGCTCCAATAGCTTGAAAGCAGTGGAGTGTGAATCCACCAACTGACCCATGTTTAGCATATTGTCTTTTAAATCATTGACACCAACGTCAGTTGATTCTACTTTTTATAGAACCTTAACCAGCATATCTTCAATCCTCGAATTTCCAAAACCATTCCTACCTCGATCTCTATTCCGAAGAGGCACTTACACACCACTTCAATCTTTTTTAAAGTTTTCTTTGTTTTGCCATCTCCCTTGATCACATTTTCTAGTTCAGGCATAACAGCTATCCTTCTAAAAGTTCCAACCTTAGTTTCCAGTGTTTAAGGACGAAAACCCCCTAGTTGTTCAGATACTTCACCTCCACATCATAATCTATCTTTGTGTCATCATACCTATTTTTACCCCTACTGCATTTACATTATCAGCACCTCCAAATAGTAAGTACTTGGTCAGTAAATCCATTTGGGTTTTAATGTGAGCCATATCCTGGTCTTGCTCCTCTTCTCTCCTTCTCTACTTAGCCGACATCTTTAATGTATAGCCCAAACCTCTTATCTAAGAATCTTTCATGTGCCATGCCATGCTAGTCTTTGAGACCTAGTCCAAGATTGTCAACACTTGCATGAAAGTATTATACATGAAAGATCCACCACAAGCTTGATCAACAACAAGCTTGGTCATAAAATTACAAGATTTGTAGAATAGCTCCGTCAAGTATTTATCTATTAGATTATGATTTATACACTTCTTCAACTTCTGACTAAATCTTAACTATGAGTCATGTAGTGCTTCATGAGGTAGCTAATTGTGTATGTTGATCTCATCTTTGATCTTCAGCTTCTTTGTAGAATAGCTCCGTCAAGTGTTCATCTATTAGATTATAATTTATACACTACTTCAACTTCTGACTAAATCTCAACCATGGGGTAGCTGCTTGTGTGTGTTTATCTCATCTTTGATCTTCAGCTTCCTTGAAGGTGGAAAGAATCCCTCCCAAAATGCCTCCTTTACCTCTCTCCACTTGGTAATCAAATCATGCAGGATCTTATTTAGCCACTTCATTACCTCCCCAAATAGAGACAATGGAAATAATCTCAGACGAATCATTGTTTGGCTAACTCAAGGGATATCAGAAGATTTGCATGTAGCAATAAAGTTCATTAAATGCTAATGTGCATCATCTCTAGCTACTCCTTTAAAAAGTCCTTTCAAGTTCAAGAGCTGTAGCATGGTACTAGCAATGGTGAAATTCACGCCTGGTGGTAGTGGAGAAAAACTATAACCCTAGTGGCTCCAACTCCATCCATATCTAGATCATCATCCTCCAAAGCAAAGTTAATGGGCTATTGTTTCCCTCTAGCTCTTGGCACCAGTTGATGATGCTGAGGTTCCAACCCATCTTCCACATCTTCTTGATTATCCCCCACATTATCATTGTTATTGTCGTTGGCTCTATCTTGAGCCTCCGCAAGTTCTCTCTCCCTTTGGGCCTCGCGATCTTGTCCATTCATCTTTTGAATTGATTTTTGTAGCTTAGGATCGTAGGGGAATAGTGGTTCACCCTTAATTTAGGTATTGGGCATGCACAAACATGTACCCTACATAAACAAATATAAGAAAAAAAATAAAATTAGGAAATAAGACTACAAACAAAAATAACTATTAATTGAGTATTTCAAATTGTATAATCTTCCACACAATAACGAAAAGACTGTACCACCCATGTTGTAACGACTCTAAAATTTGATAAGACCAAACTCACACTCCAATTAAGAAGTATAAAATGGTCATTGTCAACTATAGAACCTAACTAGGTTGGGGTCGAACCCATAGTGACTGCGGAGGAAATAAGTCTACTAGCACTTATATTTAGTTCTAGTCACTATTTTTGAAATTAAAAATATATAAAGTAAATTGGGTTTTTAGTTGTTTAATCAATAATGCGTATTAATGATCGCAGTAACAAAGTATAATAGACTTAAGGTGTTGAACAGTATGAGGTAGTCCCATGACATGTAACTCAGTAGACGTCTCGTATTGGTGCTATCTTTTCATTGCATCGCATGCAAAATCTAGCAAGTTAAGTACATCTAAGTGCCTTACAACCTATTAGATTA
Source organism: Solanum dulcamara (assembly GCF_947179165.1). NCBI lineage: Eukaryota > Viridiplantae > Streptophyta > Magnoliopsida > Solanales > Solanaceae > Solanum > Solanum dulcamara. The sequence goes on from NC_077241.1 coordinate 13,985,620, forward strand.
ATTTCATTCTTTACCTTCCGGTCTCTGAATGTATATCTAACTAACCCTTAATTTTGACCTTAGAAAACTATCCCCTCCCGAGCTCAAGTTCTTAAATGAAGGTTTGTAACTTCGAATCTCCGTTGTAGTTTTCGTTTCCTAGTCACTAACCCTCTTCCTATTAAGTAATGAATACAAGTGAGTTTTAATGCGTGCACTCGTTAAAAGAAAAATAAGATGAAGAAAACTACAATGCATGCTAGAAGCCTAGAACAATGAACAAAAATCACATATACGTTTGCCTACTTTGTTATTCCATCATGGTTCCCACAACCCTACTTATGGGATTTAGCTACTCATATTCATAGGCAAAGCATTGAGAATTTGTGTAGAATTCATTACAACAATACTTACGTTTATGCGATAGCAAATCTTAGATCAGAGAATGAACAGCAAATCAAGAACGAACGAAATATTATTTTAATATTTGATTCTTGAAAGTAAGTCGAAACTAAACCTCACAAAATGTTCAATGCTCAAAAATCTATAAAATTTCATAACCCTGAAAAATAAAACATGTGCGGGTATTTACTGAGTACAAAACCTAATTCTAAATAAAATAGGAAAACTTAAGTCGAGCTAGGTTCACGATGACTTTTCACGAGCCGTGGTGTAGTTCATATCCTGTGGAGATCTGTCATGGTCTTTGCCTTAGATTCATAGCTTCTGAGTACATCACTTCACGTCCAACTTTAACGGCCTATTCAGAACATCATAACCTATTCAGGGCTCCGTGTAGTTTCCCTTGAATTATTCTAGAACTTTCTAAGTGTGATATCCATGGTTGCTGTTGATGACCCATTAAGCTTTGCATGGAATGTGGTGGGCTTAGTGGGACTTGACTTGAACTTTTGCAACAACTTTATTGCCTCACTTTATTACTCTTGTTCCACTAGCCGTGATTACTTCAATGGCCCGTTAAGGGTCTCATGGGATTTCACTTGGTAAACTTTTGAACTCCTTTTACTGCCTTTTCTCTTATGGACTTTATCCACGAGCTGTATAAAGGTCATGACCCATGGAGGGACTCGTGAAACCATAGTTGTAGTCATCTTCAGTCACAAAATCAACACTTCAGCATGCGCACTACTTAGTTTTCCTACAAAATAAACATAAAAGCACATCATATTTACAAAAATACATGCTTGAAACACACACCAATTCACCGTCTTGAGTGTCAAAAGTGTCGTAAATAAGAGACACATTAGTCAGCTCAATGCATATGCGGTCCTCTTAACCGTGATCGTGAAGAGGAACTTACCCGAACCAAAAACCTGCAAAGCCCAAAACTCAAAGTCTCCAAATGGATCCTCAAAATTCGTTCAGTGTTTGATAAAAATAAACTGGATGTGCTATCCCACTAAATTCGACATTTTGAATTCAATGGAATTATTGGATTTCCAAAAAGTGATCTTTATGATAGAAATACCTTCTGAGTTCTCTCTTTAGGCCAAAACTCAACTTCTCACCTAAACACCCAAAATACAACCTAAGATCTCGGAATTCTAACCAACCACCCTACTAGACCAAACTCTGCATTCTGGATGTAATGGAATTGACAAAATCACCATCTAATGCTCAGATCTCATAATATTGATCAAAGTCAACTATTTCAATATAGCTCAACTCAAGAGGCTTAAAACCATCAAAACCTCACCCAATCACATTGGAGACCACACTAACCATTCCCGCAACACATAATAAGCATGAAAACACTAATGGGAAGGACAAAATGGTTATTTCTAGGGGTGTGCAAAAACTAAACCAATCAACAAACTGAACCAAAAAAAATGTTATTGGGTTTTTTGGTTAATGAGTTTTTAATGATTTTATAAAAAAAACTTATCTGGTTATTGGTTCGATATTGGTTTTTAGTATTGGGTTATTGGGTAAATCAATAACCCATTAAGACAATAGTAATTTACTACTTTACCCCTAAATAAATATTATAATATCAATATTTTATTGGTTACTAGCTTTGCTTTTTAGCCTTCAATTCACATTATTGTCCTAGTTCTTTATTTGTGTTGCACTTGTAGAGTTCTTTTCATGTTAGTTACTATTGTTTCTATTTTTATGAGCATTCCGTTAAGTTATATTATTGTCTTATCGCGTCAAATTATTGAAGAAGTCATATAGCTATTTTTTGAGCATTTTATTATTGGTTAAACCGAAAACCTAACAGTTAAGGACTAAAATCGATAAAAAATATCTTATTGGTTTGTTACTGATTTAACATATTTCAAAACCAAAAAACTGACAAACAAAATTAAAAATACATAAAATCGAGCCGAACTGAACCAACTGATACACACCCCAAGTCTTTACACATACAAAAGTAATTTCTCATGAAATGGTACATTACACTATCCACCACTAAAATACTCATTCAACCTCGAACAAAAGCAAAATAAAGTACCTGAAAGGGTGAAAAGTTGGGGGTATCTACGATGCATATCAGTCTTGATGTGAGGCCAAAAATATATATTTTTAATTATTAATTGCCTCACATTTAATCTTTTTATTTATCCTTTTTAGTATAAATTTTATGGATTGTGTTAAGTTGTGTATTTTATTTGTTGAATTAATCTGATGCAAAAATGAAGAAATTTGAACCCAAAACAAATTAAAATAAAGGGTTAAAGGAAGAAATCAACCCGACATCTTAATAGATTAAATTGAATATTATATTAATATTCATATATATGCCAGGCGTGTTCATTTAAAAGTCTTTCTTAATGAGTGCACTCATTGAGAACTTGCCCGTATTTACTACTTGCTCGAGAGGGAGGTAGTGATTAGGAAAAGACTATCACAACTGTAATTCGAAGAGTTTGGCTTCGAAAGAAGGGATAAACTTCGTCTACATTACTTGAGACCGGGAGGAGATAGTACTCTAATATCTAGAGCAAGGCTTAGTAATGCATACATTCTGAGATCAGGAGGAGATGAATGAGATACGTCTAAGAATGATCGAGAGGTGAATTAAATGTTACATAACTTGCTAGGTTTTGCATGTAATACATTGAACGATATCATGAATACGAGTCGTCTATTAAGTTATATGTCATGGTTCCCACAACCCTATCCTAGTCTTCATACTGTTTACAAACTAAATCTTGTTTACTTGTCATTATATTGTTAATTGTTCTTCAATCAAATCAAAAACCCAAGTTTTATTTTATGTACTTTTATTTTTGGGAAATAGAAACTACAACTAAAAGTGATTGGTAATAGATTTTTTTCAACCTATTCCCTATGGGATCAACCTCGACTCTTAGTTGGGTAAAATATACTGCTAACGATTATTTATGTTTCTTTCGAGAGGTATAATTGAACGTTATCAGGTCTCAACCTCCTATGTAGCGTAATCATCTGGTCGGTGCCTTCGCTACAATTTCACTGCATCAATATGCTTGGATCTTAATTGTCTAGTCTTTCTATCCAAAATAGCAACATGCTCCTCCTCAAAGGACAAATCTTGATCCAAAGCAACTGTGTCCCACTGAATGGCATTGGAGTCATCATGATGGTATCTCTTAAACACGGGGTGAACCTCTAAAAAGTTTGGAGGATGAAAAGTTTGGAGGTAAAGCCAACCTATAGGCTAACTCTCCATAGTTCCCCAAAATCTTGAAAGAGTCAATAAGCCTCAAACTAAGCTTCCCTTTCTTCCCAAACCTCGTCACACCCTTGCTGGGTGACACCTTAAGTAGAATTCTCTAACCAATAGCAAATGACACATCATGAACACTCCTATTTGCATAAATCTTTATCCTACTTTAGGCAGTCACAAGACGCCGCTAAATCAATCTCACTCTATTCATGGAATCTCTTAACAAATCTATTTGTCATGACCCCACCTCATAGGCCGTGATGGGTGCCCGGACTAGACACTCGCATATACCCTTGCTAACTATAAATAACCCTGTCTCCTATTTGCGTTATAAGGAATTAATAGACACGATAACATATAAGCCAACGAGGCTTCCATGACAAAAAAGAATGTCCCAAAACATATGTCTTATAGGCACCACTATACACACACACATATACAACCCACATACATGTCCACAGACCTCTAAGAGTAAGAACAGTAACATAAGGTGGGACAGAGCCCCCTCCATACCCGTGAACAAATAAATATATACATCTAGGATTAGTACCAAAATTAGGCTCCGGCACAATGGAGCACTTCTAAACTGTTGAGTAGAACTCCTACGCTGGCGGATCCCCAAAGTGTGTATCTGTACCCGCGGGCATGAATGCAGCCCCTCAAGAAAGTGGGGTCAGTACGATATATGTATTGAGTATATAAGCATATACATCATAAGAAAATTATAGTTGGCATAGGGATGCATGGAACAAGTATAACAATTAATAAATCACAGTACCTGCATCTTGTAAAATGACGTTATGTATCTCAGTGTCATATTCTGTACCTAGCCTGTTGTGGGACTCAGTGTTATAAGTGTATCATTATATCATCATATGTGTATATATACCGTACCCAGACTTTTATGGGACTTGGTCAATAATCATGTCATCTTACCATCGTATACATATATCATACCCGGCCCTTTATGAGACTTAGTCATACCTGACCCTTTATGGGACTCAGTTATACCCGGCCCTTTATGGGACTTGGTGAATACTTATATTATCTTATATCGTACCTGGCCCTTTATGGGACTTGGTCATACCCGACCCTCTTGTAAGGGACTCGGTGGAAGATATATTAACCATATGCACGAGCAGAGCAGTGAGTAACCATATGCATTTTAGATCATATTTGAGACTCGATGGAATACTCAAAATGTGCTATTATTCAAAAACCAAGACAAGAGTCATATCAAGTACCTTTTGATTGCCACTATGGATTAGGACAAAATATAACTTTTGGAATCATATTCCCGCATCAAGTCATCATCAAATATCTTTTGGGAATCAAGAAGTTTGCTATCCTAGTGGCTTTAACAAGAGGAACTTCCTTGGAATCGTATACACTTCATATATTTGTTTCATAAAGATCATGCCAAAAAGAAAGGAAGATTAGCTTTACATACTTACTACTTCCCAATGTATAGAAAAACTTGAGAAGTAATAGCTCAATTATTGTAAGAGTTCCAACATTAGAGGATGAGTAAGAAACACTTAGGAATGGAGTCACCTCCGAGATTGTATCATCTTTTACGTATATCTAGGATATGCCAAAAGAAGAGAAAGAATAAGATTTACATACTCTCTACTTTCCCCCATGGAGTCATCATATGCATATATCGTACCCGGCCCATCATGGCTCGGTGAATAATTATAGCATAATAGCATCATACTTATGTCAAAAGCATACCAAGAGGAAAGAAAGATAACTCTATTTAGTCATGCCAAAGACATGCCAAGAGAAAGGAGATAACTTCACATACCTCTTATGGATTACTCTTACCCACGTTTATTTCGTTATCTTTTGAACCTATTTGATATGAAAGTAATACTAAGGTTAATAACCTTTCACTTTCCAATTTCCAAATCTACAACCAAGTATCCATTTCCCTCGACTAGTTTATTACTAGTTCCGAAGTTACCAAAAATTGGGCAGCATCTCTCCTATAACTTGACCTATCCAACCGCTAATATTAGCAGCTATATTACCAACAACAACCAGCATCCATATATACAATCACATCACTTCAACATTACTTAATACAACTCCAAACAACTAGCTCAAAACTACGATACCAAAATAGAGTTTTTAACCTTTATTTCGTAAAATCTTTAACAATATGAAACGGAGGATCATGTGTCTGCAACCAGCATAAAACACAACCTTTTTAAAAAACTTCCAGCCCTGAAACACGCAACCAAACCAGATGCAACTGCAGCACCACAATTGCAACACACTACTCGACTTTGATTTCACTATAACGACTTCAATTTAGTTTGTTTCTAACGTTACCTTGCCCAAAACTCGCCTCGGAAGTTCCTTTAGCACGACTAAAACTTTATGGATGCTTGTTGTCCTTTTGGTGCTGCCCCAAATCATAAATTTACATTACTAACACATTCATATCACCTTGTTATACCCTAATTAATTATTTCATGGAATGAAATCAGAGACTTACCTTTTTTTCCTCCAAATCCGTAGCCCTCTTTCTCTCTTAGCTTAGAGTTTCTCTTCTCTTTTTTTCTCTAGAGTTTTCTTGAATTTTGGAGATAAGAATGACCTTTTGTTGATAAGGATGATAATATATATATATATATATATATATATATATATATATATATATATATATATATATATATATGCCACCTTAGGAGGTGACACGTGTCAACCCCTAAGTGGTGACATGTGTCAAGCCCTCATTGGGCCAACATACCACCTCCTCCAACCATGAGGTTCTATGTGGAATTTATGGGTACACCCCCTTGATCCAGCTGCTTCCACGTGGCACTTCCATCTGCTTTCATGTGGCACTCTCTCATGCTACCACGTGTCACCTTTTTTTCACCCTCATGAGTTTGTAATCTTGTCTTATTTTATGAACCTATGTAATCCTTGCTATGTAAGCTTGGTATGTACTCATGTATCTTAAGTATGTAAGATTTCCAAGTTGGTATCTTATGTAAGTAAGTTGAGTCGTACGACTCATTACTTGACCTCCAACTTCTTTTGGATTCTTATAACCATATTTCCAATCTTCCCTACTATGGGGTGTCACATTCTCCCTTCCTTAGAGTTGTTTGATAGCGTTATAGATTATCCGGCTCAAATGGTAACTGTTAAGAAGCTTAAAGAAGTTTTAAGAAACTTAAGAATCCTTCCAAAAACTTAAGAACCTTTCAAGAAACTTAAGATGCTTAAGAGGCATTTCAAGGTACAAAAGTACGGGGTATAACATCCTTCCCCCCTTTAGGACATTCGTCCTCGAATGTGAACCAAAACCTTCCTCAAAATCTTATACAGACTATATGGAGAGTTTTTCTATTCTATTACAATAACCTATAATTTTATCGAGCAATCAATATCAGAGTTCCAAGGGTTGGAATTACTTATAGACATAGGGAATAGGTACGGATACTTGTGGTTCATTTCCTCTTCAGCTTCCCAGGTCATTTTTTCATGATTTTCATTTCGCCTCAACACCTTGATGGAAGCTACGTCCTTAGCTAATGACTTTCTACTCCACTGATCCAGGATGGCGATAGGTTACTTCTTATTAGTTTAGATTCTTCCATGGTCCTTTGCTCAGACTTGGCTCCAATTTTCCTATCGCATGTTACATTGCCATCCTTGCAATAATGTTCAAAGGCACTCAACTTAGCTTAAGATTTACCTTAGCATCGTCTCGCTAGTCTTCAAGTTACACCTTGCCCTCTTCTCTTTTATCTTAGAACCGGTATCGGGGTAAATCCCTAGTTCAACCCTAGTCATGTCCTTTTAGTCATTTGATTTAGCTTCTCTTTGTACTCCTCTGCAATGTATCCAAAATATCATACCCCCCTTTTCATCATGTACTCCTCCGCTTGGTCTTATGCTGTATATATATAATTGTAGGTTGCATAACTACTTTTATATAATCGGTATGAGGTAGATGCAGTCTTTTCATTTCCTGGTCCCTCTTGCTTTACATAGCACCTTCACACTAGAACTTACTCGCGCTAATGCTATTCTGTCCTACCCCCTTTTTTCTTTCTTTAGGTACTCCTTGGTCTCCTCATTTTCTATCGTAGGAGAATTTCTATTCTTTCCCTTTTCTACCTGTATATCACATCTCAGTGGCCAACAACTCTGTTGCCATCTCTTAATCTTTACTCAAACATGGCCTTACTACCCTTTACACGATCCTTAAATCGCTTAGTCTTACTCTCTTATTATATTCACCCCTTTTTGTATGCATCCATCCATTAGGGTCTCTACTAATGGTTCTCCGCATGGTCTCAAATATCATGTCTTCTAACCATCCATTACTGTCCTTTAGCCCTTGCTAACTCGTGCTAGCATGGGATCTCGCTTGAAATTTAAGCATTCCTGTCAACATATGATAGTGTCAGTTTAATTCCATCTCACACTTCTATTTCCCTTGTCCACTTCCCCCCTTTAGGGTGTACCCACGTCATCCTCTATTTATTTTCCACTATCTGTACGCATATGATTTTGTTCCAATATATTTTTCATACTGTAGCATGTCTACTCCTTCTGTTAGATCATCTAGTCTTTAGGTTGCCCCTATAAGAAATCTTAGTACAATCATGGGGTGCTTAGAATCCTCGATAAATAGTACACACTCTAGTCTATGTACTGGTACTCAAGTCATATAACTAATGTAGTAGTTTAGCTGAAGCCACATTTTATTCATCCCAATCAGTACATCACTAGTGCTTATAATCATGTCCAATTTTCCATTCGGGGGCACTTATACTCTGATGAAACGTGTTTCATGTTTTGTTATCACTTTTTTCCCCAAAGGATACCACTTGTTCCTTTAATAATTTCACAATGCCTCAGTTGTTTTGCAATTTCTATTCCCTATCCTCGAGGTATCCCACTATTTTCCAAAGTGGAGGTACATATAGACAATACCCCTTTCTGCTTCATGATCTTTCATCCTTATCGTGTACCCGATGCTAACTCCTAACCTTACTCACAATCACATTTTTTAGTTACTTCCTTATTAGGCTCTACGTACTTCCATGATGATCCTCATTATATTCACACTATATCCTGCTCATGGTCAATCCCGGAGGGTAATATTTCTTAACCTTTATTCGCAACTCTTACTCTGGGTTAATTCCACTTGGTGGAGCAAGCATACTTAACCCTTTATCCTTCCTCGTCATTCTCATCCTTAATACCTCGCAAGCTGTCTTAAGACATTCATATCCATCACCATCCTTATCACCATATCAGTATTGACCTTCTACTTACCACCCATATTGCAATTAACTTATTTCCCAAAGTTAGTTGTACTCCTAGTTTTGTCGGATCTTATCATTACCATGGATACGATCTCTTAAAATACATTACAACCTTATATCTCATTCTCTTTCTATTTCCAAAAAAGATTTCGGCAAAGTTTCCTCTATATTCGTTATTATCCCAAACCTGCACTCAGAAAATACCAACAATGCCTCACAGGGCCAACATATATTTTTTTATATCACAGCCACACAGGGCTTTCAATATCAAAAACCATATGAAAATAATGGACTTACCTCATATGTCCAACTCAAACTGCATTTGTTACACTTTCCTATCTACTTTCCTTTTAATTTTCAATTTTACATTTCAATCTCACCACCTTACTCAACATATCTCTTTCATACCTTTGCTTACCTCCATGCTTTGTCACTCCTAACATCATCAATTACTTTCTTCTGTTGATGCCGCCCGCCTGTTCAAATCCAAGGTTAGTTTAAAGAATTTTTCCTATGACTTAGATCTATCGCACGATCTTAGATGTAAAAGAAAGGCAATATCCTAAATGTCCTGTAGCCTCTTGTTTATAAATATGGTGCACAACACACTGATAAATAGGACTCTACTAGACACAGTCTGTAGACATTTCGAGGACCAAACTGCTCTAATACCACTTCTGTCATGGCCCCACCCCATAGGCCATGATGGGTGCCCGGATTGGACACTCGCATATAACCCTGCTAACTATAAGTAACCCTGTCTCCTATTTGCATCATAAGCAATCAACAGGCACGATAACATATAAGCCAATAAGGCTTCCATGACAAAAGGGAGCATCCTAAAATATAATCTTATAGGCACCACTGTACACACACATATATACAACTCACATACATGTCCATAGACCTCTAAGAGTAAGAACAGTAACATAAGGTAGGACAGGGCCCCCGTCGTACATGTGAACAAATAAATATATATACATCGAGGGTTAGTACCAAAATTAGGCTCCAACACAATGGAGCACTTCTGAACTATTGAGTGGAACTCCTACGCTGGCAGATCTCCAAAGTGTGTATCTATATCTGTGGGCCTGAACGCATCCCCCTAAGAAAAGAGGGTCAGTACGACATATATACTGAGTATATAAGCATAGACATCATAAGGAAATTACAGTTGGCATAGGGATGCAGGGAACAATAATTAATAAATCACAGTACCTGCATCTTGTAAAATGACGTTATGTATCTCAGTGTCATATTCCATACCCGGCCCATTGTGGGACTCAATGTTACAAGTGTATCATTATGTCATCATAAACATATATATACCATTCCCGAACCTTTATGGGACCAGTCAATAAACATGTCATCTTACCATCATATATATATATATATATATATCATACCCGACCCTTTATGGGACTCAGTCATACCCAGCCCTTTATGGGACTCGGTCATACCCGACCCTTTATGGGACTCGGTGAATACTTATATCATCTTATATCATACCCAACCCTTTATGGGACTCGGTCGTACCCGACCCTCTTGTGAAGGACTTAGTGGAAGATATATTAACCATATGCATGAGTAGAGCAGTGAGTAACCATATACATTTTAGATCGTATTTAAGACTCGATGGAATACTCAAAATGTGCTATCATTCAAAAATCAAGACAAGATTTATATCAAGTACATTTTGATTGCCACTATGGATTAGGTCAAAATGGAACTTTTGGAATCATATTACCATATCAAGTCATCATCAAGGAGATTATTGCAGTTTTGATTTGAGAAAAATTAAATCTCAGAATTTCACTGCTCAAGAAATACTTTCTTTGTTTCCAACATCTCTATTTTCTGGTGACTTTCAGGGTAGCCACCGACGCCCGCCATCATCCATTCTAGTATCCCGCCTCACTGTGCCAACATCCAGGCTCCAAACTCCAGCAATGTCCAGCGTCCTCTCATCTACTATAGGCTCCTAGAATTTGTCGCAGGAGACGACCGCTGGAGAAGCTACCGATGGAGCCATCGAGAATCTTAGGCGCACGAAAGAGCTTACATTCTGCATATTTTTATTTTATAATTTATATTTTCTATTTCTATTTCACAACTACATTCTAGATATTTCAAATTCCAAATTCCTCCTACCATTTTTCATATTGTATTATAATCAGCATAATATTTTGTGCTTTGCTACTTTGATTTGGTTGTCGTGTTTCAGCTTAGAAAAAGATAGGATTTTTGTCTTTTTGGATTAGCAGATCCACTATGTGTCTTCGGTGGACAGTGCCTTGAAGGTGTTCGACTAAATTCCTCAATAAAATATTTCTTCGTTAAACAGTGTTTTCCGATGGCAACCAGGTGCATTTCAACTAGAGTTGGTACCTCCAGCTTCCACATCTTTCCATATCTATTCCTTTGCTCATACAATTATAGTTACATTTTGCTTACTTTAAACCTTTGAATATTTTATTAGTTCATACGTATTTTCGTGGCTTTGGATAGTGATTGTAGACTAGGGTTATATTCTCGCTCAGGGACAAAGACGGGAATGTGGACAAGGAGGGATAAGTGGGTTAAAGGAGCATCTAGTCTGATAGTAGGTTCTTGGAATATTGGGACATTGACGGGAAAATCCATAGAGCTAGTTAAGATTCTAAAGAAGAGGAAGATTAATATAGCTTGTGTACAAGAGACCAAATGGGTAGGTTCTAAAGCTAAGGAGGTAGATGGGTATAAGCTTTGGTTCTCTGGTAGATCGAAGTATAGGAATGGGGTAGGCATTTTAGTAGACAGTAATTTAAGAGATCAGGTGGTGGAGGTTAGAAGAGTCACTAATAGGATGATATCGATAAAGGTGGTCGTTGAAGGGATCACGTTGAACATTATTAGTGCTTATGCGTCGCAAGAAGGCTTAAGTGAGGAAGATAAGAGGCATTTTTGGGAGGCTTTGGATGAGTTAGTGGGAGGCATACCGCCTACTAAGAAGATTTTCGTGAGAGGGGATTTCAATAGCCATATCGGGTCTATTTTGGGAGGGTATGATGATGTGCATGGAGGCTTTGGCTTCGGGGATAGAAATGGCGGAGAAGTTGCACTTTTGGATTTCGCAAGAGCTTTTGGGTTGGTGATAGCCAATTCAAGCTTTCCAAAGAAGGAGGACCACTTGGT